>NC_090338.1:7204113-7226978 GCF_035084215.1 Heptranchias perlo
TGGCGCTCTCTAACTGCAAGTCCTTTCTTTTAGGACCTCGTCCCATGAAGTCTCTGCCCCTTTTCGTGGACGATCAAGAATTCCAACGGGAAGTGGGTAGAGCGTTTCTCAGCCCCTCCCCTGCGTCCTGGAGTCAGGACCGACAGGAAGATATCACGCAGGAGATATCGCCATCCCCCCCCCCCCCGGCCCCCGTTACACCTTCACCTTTCGCCCCACGACCCTCAAGGCCCGCCCGCAACATCAACGTGGGAGTAAAATCCCAACTCCCCCAAAACACATCATTAAATAAATTTAAAACAGAAATAGACAGTTTCCGAGAAGTAAAGGGAATTAGGGGAGCGGGCAGGAAATTGGACATGAAGCCGAGTTCGGGTCGGTCAATGCCCTGTGGGTGGCGGAGAGGGCCCAGGGGCCGAGTGGCCGGGTCCTGCTCCTACTTCTTGTGTTCTTTAGATTTGAGGTTAGGATCAGATCAGCCATGATCTTATTGAATGGCGGAGCAGGCTCGAGGGGCCGATTGGCCTACTCCTGCTCCAATTTCTTATGTTCTTATGTTCTCCCCACCAACTTTCTAATGGAAAAAGTGAACTTACCTCTTTCTTTAAAAAAGAAGAAAAATTAATCTTAAGCTGGAAACAGCCTGATTCACCAAAGGTGCCACTCCAAATTTCCTCCATGGAGCGATGTAAATGGTCCTGGAAACTTACCCGATCTGTGTAAATGATCCTGTCTCCAGGATTTCATCTCAAGGGGGGCTGGAATACAGAGGGGTGGAAGTTATGTTACAGCTGCACAGAGCTCTGGTTAGACCCCCATCTAGAGTACTGCATTCAGTTCTGGGCACTGCACATCAGGAAGGATAGACTGGCCTTGGAGGGGGTGCAGCGCAGATGCACCAGAATGATACCGGGACTAAAAGGGTTAAATTACGAGGACCGGTTGCACAGACTAGGCTTGTATTCCCTTGAGTATAGAACATTAAGATTAACTAATTGAGACGTTTAAGATGGTTAAAGCATAGGGCAGATAGAGAGAAATTATTTCCTCTGGTGGGGGGAGTCCAGAACAAGGGGGCATAACCTTAAAATTAGAGCCAGGCCGTTCAGGGGTGATGTCAGGAAGCACTTCTTCACACAAAGGGAAGTGGAAATCTGGAATTCTTTCCTCAAAAAGCTGTTGAGGCTGGGGGTCAATTGAAAATGTCAAAACTGAGATTGTTAGATTTTTGTTAGGTAAGGGTATTATGGGTTATGGAACCAAGGCGGGTAGATGGAGCTAAGATACAGATCAGCCATGATCTAATTGAATGGCGGAACAGGCTCGAGGGGCTGAATGGCCTCCTCCTGTTCCTATGTTCCTTCCTACGTTATGTGGACCTCTGTATAAGGAGGAAATGGTCTTATTTGTGCATAAATCTAGTATCGACAGACACAAAATACACTCCTAACGGGCTGGTGTTGGTCTTGAGATTTGTAATCAGCAAACACGATGTTACAATTATTTTGCAACATTGACGCCTATAAACCAGTCTTCAAGTCACTGTTTTCCTGGAAATTATTCTGCTGACTGAGGCCAAATGTACCACAAACAAGCAAAGCCAAAAACAAAGCACTTAGAGACAATCCAAGGTCAAGTACTCGTTTCAATCAAGGCTAATTAAACCACTCCGAGTTCAGCAGATGGAAATCCAAAACATCCAAGGGTGGAATTTCCGTTATTTTGCGCCCGGACCAGCGCAAAAGAACGCGGAAAATCGAGCGCAGGTTACGTCAGGCGTAAATCGAGTTGCGCGATCTTTAACGCTGGTTCTAAAATCAATGCACCCGCAGCCAACAAAACCGGCCACGCCCGCACATCGAAATGACAGGGATGGTGAGTTTCCGCTGATTGTGCCTGTCCGCAGCCGTTCAAAGAGAAAATTCAAATTAAGCTCATTTTCTTCGGCGCGCAGGCACTAGTAGGTGCATTTTAAACATTTTTACATATTAAAAAATATTTAATTTGCTAAGAAACCAACTAGTACGCCAATGAAACTAGTAAATAATTTTTAAAGTCATTTTCGGGTGATTTTAAATCAGATTACTCACAGGTGGAGGACTGGACACCCTGATTAAACCCAGTCTCAGCTGTATTAATAAACCTGCACCAGGTTTCCACTCTTAAATACATCAAGGGATACTTTTTAATGCAAAGATTAAAAAAAGAAACCATTCCGTTCTCTTGCTGCTCGATCGCGCTGGTTCACGGGAGATTTTACGTTTTGTGATTATGCAAATAAATTTTAGCAGAAACTTGAACTGTAATCAGTCCAATTTCAAGCACAAATTGTGCCCAATTGTGCCAGTACGAGACTGCGGGGGGTGTGCGTGTACTAGACTGCGGGGGGTGTGCGTTGTACTAGACTGCGGGGGGGGTGTGTACTAGACTGCGGGGGGTGTGCGTGTACTAGACTGCGGGGTGTGTGCATTTGCAACCATCTTCAGCCAGAAGTGCCGAGTGGATGATCCATCTCGGCCTCCTCCCGATATCCCCACCATCACAGAAGCCAGTCTTCGGCCAATTCGATTCACTCCACATGATATCAAGAAATGGCTGAGTGCACTGGATACAGCAAAGGCTATGGGCCCCGACAACATCCCAGCTGTAGTGCTGAAGACTTGTGCTCCAGAACTAGCTGCGCCTCTAGCCAAGCTGTTCCAGTACAGCTACAACACTGGCATCTATCCGACAATGTGGAAAATTGCCCAGGTATGTCCTGTCCACAAAAAGCAGGACAAATCCAATCCGGCCAATTACCGCCCCATCAGTCTACTCTCAATCATCAGCAAAGTGATGGAAGGTGTCGTCGACAGTGCTATCAAGCGGCACTTACTCACCAATAACCTGCTCACCGATGCTCAGTTTGGGTTCCGCCAGGACCACTCGGCTCCAGACCTCATTACAGCCTTGGTCCAAACATGGACAAAAGAGCTGAATTCCAGAGGTGAGGTGAGAGTGACTGTCCTTGACATCAAGGCAGCATTTGACCGAGTGTGGCACCAAGGAGCCCTAGTAAAATTGAAGTCAATGGGAATCAGGGGAAAACTCTCCAGTGGCTGGAGTCATACCTAGCACAAAGGAAGATGGTAGTGGTTGTTGCAGGCCAATCATCTCAGCCCCAGGGCATTGCTGCAGGAGTTCCTCAGGGCAGTGTCCTAGGCCTAACCAAACTTCAGCTGCTTCATCAATGACCTTCCCTCCATCATAAGGTCAGAAATGGGGATGTTCGCTGATGACTGCACAGTTTTCAGTTCCATTCGCAACCCCTCAGATAATGAAGCAGTCCGAGCCCGCATGCAGCAAGACCTGGACAACATCCAGGCTTGGGCTCATAAGTAGCAAGTAACATTCGCGCCAGATAAGTGCCAGGCAATGACCATCTCCAACAAGAGAGAGTCTAACCACCTCCCCTTGACATTCAACGGCATTACCATCACCAAATCCCCCACCATCAACATCCTGGGGGTCACCATTGACCAGAAACTTAACTGGACCAGCCATATAAATACTGTGGCTACGAGAGCAGGTCAGAGGCTGGGTATTCTGCGGCGAGTGACTCACCTCCTGACTCCCCAAAGCCTTTCCACCATCTACAAGGCACAAGTCAGGAGTGTGATGGAATACTCTCCACTTGCCTGGATGAGTGCAGCTCCAACAACACTCAAGAAGCTCGACACCATCCAAGATAAAGCAGCCCGCTTGATTGGCACCCCATCCACCACCCTAAACATTCACTCCCTTCACCACCGGCGCACTGTGGCTGCAGTGTGCACCATCCACAGGATGCACTGCAGCAACTCGCCAAGGCTTCTTCGACAGCACCTCCCAAACCCGCGACCTCTACCACCTAGAAGGACAAGGGCAGCAGGCACATGGGAACAACACCACCTGCACGTTCCCCTCCAAGTCACACACCATCCCGACTTGGAAATATATCGCCGTTCCTTCATTGTCGCTGGGTCAAAATCCTGGAACTCCCTTCCTAACAGCACTGTGGGAGAACCGTCACCACACGGACTGCAGCGGTTCAAGAAGGCGGCTCACCACCACCTTCTCGAGGGCAATTCGGGATGGGCAATAAATGCCGGCCTCGCCAGCGACGCCCACATCCCATGAACGAATTTTTAAAAACTAGACTGCGGGGTGTGTGCGTGTACTAGACTGCGGGGGGGGTGTACTAGACTGCGGGGGGGGGGGGTGTACTAGACTGCGGGGGGGGGTGGGTGTACTAGACTGCGGGGGGGGGGGGTGTACTAGACTGCGGGGGTGTGCGTGTACTAGACTGCGGGGGGGGGTGTACTAGACTGCGGGGGGGGTGGGTGTACTAGACTCCGGGGGGGGTGTACTAGACTGCGGGGGGGGTGGGTGTACTAGACTGCGGGGTGTGTGCGTGTACTAGACTGCGGGGTGTGTGCGTGTACTAGACTGCGGGGTGTGTGCGTGTACTAGACTGCGGGGGGGGGGTGTACTAGACTGCGGGGGGGGTGCGTGTACTAGACTGCGGGGGGGGGTGCGTGTACTAGACTGCGGGGTGTGTGCGTGTACTAGACTGCGGGGTGTGCGTGTACTAGACTGCGGGGGGGGGGGTGTACTAGACTGCGGGGTGTGTGCGTGTACTAGACTGCGGGGGGGGGGTGTACTAGACTGCGGGGGGGGTGCGTGTACTAGACTGCGGGGGGGGGTGCGTGTACTAGACTGCGGGGTGTGTGCGTGTACTAGACTGCGGGGTGTGTGCGTGTACTAGAATGCGGGGTGTGTGCGTGTACTAGACTGCGGGGTGTGTGCGTGTACTAGACTGCGGGGTGTGCGTTGTACTAGACTGCGGGGGGGGGGGGGTGTACTAGACTGCGGGGTGTGTGCGTGTACTAGACTGCGGGGGTGTGCGTGTACTAGACTGCGGGGGGGGTGCGTGTACTAGACTGCGGGGGGGGTGCGTGTACTCGACTGCGGGGGGGGTGCGTGTACTAGACTGTGGGGACGGTTTGCGTGTACTAGACTGCGGGGACGGTTTGCGTGTACTAGACGGCGGGGACGGTTTGCGTGTACTAGACTGTGGGGACGGTTTGCGTGTACTAGACGGCGGGGACGGTTTGCGTGTACTAGACTGTGGGGACGGTTTGCGTGTACTAGACTGCGGGGGCGGTTTGCGTGTACTAGACTGTGGGGACGGTTTGCGTGTACTAGACTGCGGGGACGGTTTGCGTGTACTAGACTGCGGGGACGGTTTGCGTGTACTAGACTGTGGGGACGGTTTGCGTGTACTAGACTGCGGGGGTGGTTGGCGTGTACTAGACTGTGGGGACGGTTTGCGTGTACTAGACTGCGGGGACGGTTTGCGTGTACTAGACTGCGGGGGTGGTTTGCGTGTACTAGACTGTGGGGACGGTTTGCGTGTACTAGACTGCGGGGGTGGTTTGCGTGTACTAGACTGCTGGGGCGGTTTGCGTGTACTAGACTGTGGGGACGGTTTGCGTGTACTAGACTGTGGGGACGGTTTGCGTGTACGAGACTGCGGGGGCGGTTTGCGTGTACTAGACTGCGGGGGCGGTTTGCGTGCACTGGACTGCGGGGACGGTTTGCGTGTACTAGACTGCGGGGACGGTTTGCGTGTACTAGACTGCGGGGGCGGTTTGCGTGCACTCGACTGTCAACGCAGCTCATTCAAGAATATAACAAGAGCTTACAGAGATCTGGGAGCAGATTTAAAGGGAGATAGGGGTGGGGGCAGGGCACACAGAGCTGATTGTTTGGTGTAACCCCTGGCTCAGTGGGTAGCACTCTCACCTCTGAGTCAGAAGTTCACAGGTTCAAGTCCCAACTCCAAAGACCTGTGCACGTACACTCGGCTGAGACTTCAGTGCAGTACTGAGGGAGTGCTGCACTGTCGGAGGAGCGGTCTTGTGGATGAGACGTTAAACCGAGGCCCCGTCTAACCTCCCAGGTGGATGTAAAAGATCCAACGGCAACTATTGGAAGACTTTCTATCAACGGACCAAGAGCTGGAAAGTGGGATTAGGCTGGATGGCTCTCTTTCGGCCGGCACAGACACGATGGGCTGAATGGCCTCCTCCTGTGCCGTAAATTCTATGAGCTGCGGAATTGTCCTGGGCCAACAACCATTCCTTAACCAACATCACAAACAGATTATCTGGTGATTATCTCAATGTGGTTTGTGGGATCTTGCTGTGCACAAATTGGCTGCTGCGTTTCCAACATTACAACAGTGACTATATACGTCAAAACTACTTCATTGGCTGTGAAATGCTTTGGGGCATACCCGAGGAGGTGACTGGTGCCTTTGGTGAAAAATTCCTCTTGAACCATACTGCAAAATGGGCGATAACAGTCCTGTCCCGAGTAACTCAGAGCACAACGCTGTCATTAATTGACATCCTCAATCGGAGGGGCCACAATTTGCTGGAGTGGGAAATTGGAAAAATGTGTAGGGCATTCTGAGGTTGGGGACAGAGGCATAGAGTAGAGGGAACTTTACATCTCACCTGACCTGGGAGTAGGTGGTGCAGACACAGGGCGACAAATGGTTCTGTGTAGCTTGTATCCCTTGCTCTTTCTATCCCTTTATTTTTATTCGTTCATGGGATGTGGGCGTCGCTGGCAAGGCCGACATTTATTGCCTATCTCTAATTGCCCTTGAAAAGGTGGTGGTGAGCCGCCTTCTTGAACCGCTGCAGTCCGTGTGGTGAAGGGTCTCCAACAGTGCTGTTAGGAAGGGAGTTCCAGGATTTTGACCCAGCGACAATGAAGGAACACCGATATATTTCCAAGCCGGGATGGTGTGTGACTTGGAGGGGAACGTGCAGGTGGTGTTGTTCCCGTGTGCCTGCTGTTCTTGTCCTTCTAGGTGGTAGAGGTCGCGGGTTTGGGAGGTGCTGTCGAAGAAGCCTTGACGAGTTGCTGCAGTGCATCCTGTGGATGGTACACACTGCAGCCACGGTGCGCCGGTGGTGAAGGGAGTGGATGTTTAGGGTGGTGGATGGGGTGCCAATCAAGCGGGCTGCTTTATCTTGGATGGTGTCGAGCTTCTTGAGTGTTGTTGGAGCTGCACTCATCCAGGCAAGTGGAGAGTATTCCATCACACTCCTGACTTGTGCCTTGTAGATGGTGGAAAGGCTTTGGGGAGTCAGGAGGTGAGTCACTCGCCGCAGAATACCCAGCCTCTGACCTGCTCTTGTAGCCACAGTATTTATATGGCTGGTCCAGTTAAGTTTCTGGTCAATGGTGACCCCCAGGATGTTGATGTTGGGTGATTCGGCGATGGTAATGCCGTTGAATGTCAAGGGGAGGTGGTTAGACTCTCTCTTGTTGGAGATGGTCATTGCCTGGCACTTGTCTGGCGCGAATGTTACTTGCCACTTATCAGCCCAAGCCTGAATGTTGTCCAGGTCTTGCTGCATGCGGGCTTGGACTGCTTCATTATCTGAGGGGTTGCGGATGGAACTGAACACTGTGCAATCATCAGCGAACATCCCCATTTCTGACCTTATGATGAAGGGAAGGTCATTGATGAAGCAGCTGAAGATGGTTGGGCAGAGGACACTGCCCTGAGGAACTCCTGCAGCAATGTCCTGGGGCTGAGATGATTGGCCTCCAACAACCACTACCATCTTCCTTTGTGCTAGGTATGACTCCAGCCACTGGAGAGTTTTCCCCCTGATTCCATTGACTTCAATTTTACTAGGGCTCCTTGGTGCCACACTTGGTCAAATGCTGCCTTGATATCAAGGGCAGTAACTCTCACTTCACCTCTGGAATTCAGCTCTTTTGTTCATGTTTGGACCAAGGCTGTAAGGAGGTCTGGAGCTGCGTGGTCCTGGTGGAACCCAAACCGAGCATCGGTGAGCAGGTTATTGGTGAGTAAGTGCCGCTTGATATCACTTTGCTGATGATTGAGAGTAGACTGTAGGGGCGGTAATTGGCCAGATTGGATTTGTCCTGTTTTTTGTGGACAGGACATACCTGGGCAATTTTCCACATTGTCGGGTAGATGCCAGTGTTGTAGCTGCACTGGAACAGCTTGGCTAGAGGCGCAGCTAGTTCTGGAGCACAAGTCTTCAGCACAACAGCCGGGATGTTGTCGGGGCCCATAGCCTTTGCTGTATCCAGTGCACTCAGCCATTTCTTGATATCACGTGGAGTGAATCAAATTGGCTGAAGACTGGCTTCCGTGATGGTGGTGGGGATATCGGGAGGAGGCCGAGATGGATCATCCACTCGGCACTTCTGGCTGAAGATGGTTGCAAACGCTCCAGCCTTGTCTTTTGCACTCACGTGCTGGACTCCGCCATCATTGAGGATGAGGATGTTTACAGAGCCTCCTCCTCCCGTTAGTTGTTTAATTGTCCACCAACATTCACGACTGGATGTGGCAGGACTGCAGAGCTTTGATCTGATCCATTGGTTGTGGAATCGCTTAGCTCTGTCTATAGCATGTTGCTTCCGCTGTTTAGCATGCATGTCGTCCTGAGTTGTAGCTTCACCAGGTTGGCACCTCATTTATCAGTGCGCCTGGTGCTGCTCCTGGCATGCTCTTCTACACTCCTCATTGAACCAGGGTTGATCCTCTGGCTTGTTGGTAATGGTAGAGTGAGGAATATGCCGAGCCATGAGGTTATAGATTGTGCTGGAATACAATTCTGCTGCTGCTGATGGCCCACAGCGCCTCATGGATGCCCAGTTTTGAGCTGCTAGATCTGTTCTGAATCTATCCCATTAGCACGGTGGTAGTGCCACACAACACGTTGGATGGTATCCTCAGTGCGAAGACGGGACTTCGTCTCCATAAGGACTGTGCAGTGGTCACTCCTACCAATACTGTCATGGACAGATGCATTTGCGACAGGTAAATTGGTGAGGACGAGGTCAAGTAAGTTTTTCCCTCGTGTTGGTTCGCTCACCACCTGCCGCAGGCCCAGTCTGGCAGCTATGTCCTTCAGGACTCGGCCAGCTCGGTCAGTAGTGGTGCTACCGAGCCACTCTTGGTGATGGACATTGAAGTCCCCCACCCAGAGTACATTTTGTGCCCTTGCTACCCTCAGTGCTTCCTCCAAAGTGGTGCTCAACATGGAGGAGGACTGATTCATCAGCTGAGGGAGGGCGGTAGGTGGTAATCAGCAGGAGGTTTCCTTGCCCATGTTTGACCTAATGCCATGAGATTTCATGGGGTCCGGAGTCAATGTTGAGAACTCCCAGGGCCACTCCCTCCTGACTGTATATCACTGTACCGCCACCTCTGGTGGGTCTGTCCTGCCGGTGGGACAGGACATAGCCAGAATCCTTCTACCAATTACTTTAAATCTATAAACCTTGAGTTCACTGACCCCTCTGCTAAGGGAAATAGGTCCTCCCTATCCACTCTATCTAGTCCCGTCATAATTTTAGACACCTCAATTAAATCTCCCCTCAGCCTCCTTTGTTCCAAATAAAACAACCCCAGCCTATCCAATCTTTCCTCATAGCTAAAATTCTCCAGTCCTGGCAACATCCTCGTAAATCTCCTCTGTAATCACATCTTTCCTGTAATGTGGTGACCAGAACTGTACACACTACTCTATAGCTCTGGCCTAACTAGTATTTTATACAGTTCTAGCATAACCTCCCTGCTCTTATATTCTATGCCTCGGCTAATAAAGGAAAGTATCCTGTGTGCCTTTTTAACCACCTTATCTACCTGTCTTGCTACCTTCAGGGATCTGTGGACATGCACTCCAAGTTCCCTCTGTTCCTCTACACCTTTCAGTATCCTCCCATTTATTGTGTATTCCCTTGCCTTGTTTGCCCTCCCCAAATGCATTACCTCACACTTCTCTGGATTGAATTCCATTTGCCTCTTTTCTGCCCACCTGACCAGCCCATTGATATCTTCCTGCAGTCTACAGCTTTCCTCCTCACTATCAACCACACGGCCAATTTTTGTATCAGCTGCAAACTTCTTGATGAAGCCCACCACATTCAAGTCCAAATCATTAACATATACCACAAAAATCAAGGGACCTCGTACTGAGCCTTGCGGAACCCCACTGGAAACAGCCTTCCAGTCACAAAAACTCCCGTCGACCATTACTCTTTGCTTCCTGCCACTGAGCCAATTTTGGATCCAACGTGCCACATTCCCTTGGACCCCATGGGCTTTTACTTTTTTGACCAGTCTGCCACGTCCTGGACCTTGTCAAAAGCCTTGCTGAAATCCATGTACACTACATCAAATGCTTTACCCTCATCGACCCTCCTTGTTACCTCCTCAAAAAATTCAACCAAGTTAGTCAGACACAACCTTCTCTTAACAGATCCATGCTGACTGTCCTTGATTAACCCGTGCCTTTCTAAATGACAATTAATACTGTCCCTCAAAATTGATTCCAATAATTTGCCCACCACCGAGGTTAGACTGACTGGCCGATAATTACTTGGTCTGTCTTTTTCTCCCTTTTTAAACAACGGTTCAACATTAGTGGTTCTCCAATCCTTTCATAAAACAGTGTTGACTCTGCCTAATCATGTTATGATTTTCTAAGTGCCCTGTTACTACATCCTTAATAATAGATTCTCGCATTTTCCCTACTACTGATGTCAGGTTAACTGGCCTATCGTTGCCTGTTTTCTCTCTCCCTCCTTTATTGAATAGCAGGGTTACATTTGCTACTTTCCAATCCACTGGGACCGTTCTAGAATCTAGGGAATTCTGGAAGATCACAACCAATGCATCCACTATCACTGCAGTCACCTCTTTTAGAACTCTAGGATGTCGGCCATCCAGGGGATTTGTCGGCTTTTAGTCCCATTAATTTCTCCAGTACTTTTTCTTTACTAATATTAATTACTTTAAGTTCCCCACTCTCATTAGCCCCTTGGTTCCCCACTATTTCTGGTATGTTTTTTGTGTCTTCTACTGTGAAGACAGATACAAAATATTTATTTAATGACTGCCATTTCCTGATTCCCCATTATAATTTCTCCTGTCTCAGCCTCTAAGGGACCCATGTTTACTTTCGCTACTCTCTTCCTTTTTACATACTTATAGAAACTCTTACAATCTGTTTTTATATTTCTTGCTAGTTTACTCTCATATTCAATTTTCTCCCTCTTTATCAATTTCTTGGTCATTCTTTGCTGATTTCTAAAACCTTCCCAATCCTCAGGCTTATTACTCTTTTTGGCAACATTGTAAGCCTTTTCTTTTAATCTAATACTATCCTTAACTTCTCTAGTTAGCCACGGTTGGATCACTTTTCCCGTGGAGTTTTTATTCCTCAGGGGAATGTATATTCGTTGAGAATTATGAATTATTTCTTTAAATGTTCACCATTGCTTATCTACCATCATATCTGTTAATCTAATTTCCCAACCTGCCTCAGCCAACTCGCCCCTCATACCTCTGTAATTGGCTTTGTTTAAATTTAAGACCGTACTTTTGGACTTAACTACATCACTCTCAAACTCAATATGAAATTCTATCATATTATGATCACTCTACCCCAGAGGATCCTTAACTATAAGATTACTAATTAACTCTCTCTCATTACACAATACTAGATCTATAATAGCCTGTTCCCTAGTTGCTTCCTCGACATATTGTTCTAGTAAACTGTCTCGAATGCATTCCATTAACTCGTCCTCCAAACTACTTTTGCCAATTTGGTTTGCCCAGTCTATATGAAGATTAAAATCCCCCACGATTATTGCATTACCCTTGTTACATGCTCCTCTAATTTCCTGATTTATACTCTGTCCAACACTATAACTACTGTTAGGGGGCCTGTAAACTAATCCCACCAGTGTTTTCTGGTCCTTGTTATTTCTTAGCTCCACCCAGACTGATTCTACATCCTGATTTACTGAGCTAAGATCCTTTCTCTGTACTGCCTTCATCTCATCCTTTATTATCAGGGTTACCACCCCCTCCTTTTCCATTTTGCCTATCCTTTCTAACAGTCGAGTACCGTGGAATATTTAGTTCCCAACCTTGGTCATCCTGCAACTAGATCAAACCCATTTATCTCCATTCGTCCCATTAATTCATCCATCTTGTTATGAATGCTTCATACATTCAGATAAAGCTCCTTTAATTTTAACTTTTTATTATTTTTCCCCTGAAGTTACCTTATTCACTAATGACCTATTACCTTTGTTAAACTCTCTGTCCCTTCCTGACACTCTGCTTGTTTTTACTCAAATAGTTACCATGCTTTACTTTTCTCTTTGGACTTATAAATTTAGCCTGACCTGACTCCTCCCCCTACCCCTGCCTTATTAGTTTAAAGCCCTATCTACCACCCTAATTATTCAATTCCCCAGGACACTGGTCCCAGCCCGGTTTAAGTGGAGCCCATCCCAACGGAACAGCTCCCTCTTTCCCCAGTACTGGTTCCAGTGCCCCATGAAATGAAACCCCTGCTTCCCACACCACTCTTTCAGCCACGTAATTAACCATCTAATCTGTTTGTCCCTGTGCCAATTTGCACGTGGCTCAGGTAATAATCCAGAGATTATTACCTTTAAGGTTCTGCTTTTTAATTTGGACCCGAGCTCCTCAAACTCCCTCAGCAGAACCTCATTCCTAGTTCCTACATGGACCACGACAACTGGATCCTCCCCCTCACGCTCCAGGTTCTTCTCCAGCCGCGAGGAGATGTCCTTAACCCTGGCACCGGGCAGACAACACAGCCTTCGGGACGCCCGGTCACGGCTGCAGAGATCAGTATCTATCTCCCGATTATACTGTCCCCCTAACACTACCACTTTCCTTTTCGCTCCCCCCACTTGAATGGCCTCCTGTACCACGGTGCCGAGTTCAATTTGCCCATCCTCCCTCAGTCTTTATTCTCGAGTACCTCATACCTCATGGACAAGGGCAAAGACTGAGGCTCCCCCATCACTGCATCTGGGGTCCCCTTACCCGCCTGACTCACAGTCACATCCTCCTGTCCCTGACCAAATCTAAACCACTACCTAACCTAAGGGGGTGTGACTGCCTCCTGGCTCAAAGTGTCCAGGTAACTCTCCCCCTCCCTGATGCATCGCAATGTCTGCACCTCAGACTCCAGCTCAACAACTCTTTCAAATTTCTGGCTGTGTTTGAGTTGGTCTCGGGTTTATGTCCCCGCTTTGCTCTCGGGCCTCCTCTCCCACTCCTTTTATCCCCAGTAACCACTAAAAACACTACCCGATAGACTAAATCCTTCCTGACCTACGCTCAGCGCTCCTCCTTGTCTTGTGACGTCACTTTTGTCTTGATTTTTGATTCCTCCCTTTATGCTGCGCTCAGTCTATCGTTCTTTGGTTTAAATCTCAAGCTCTGTGCTTTTGCAAAGATCCTTGTGCTGTTTACCTTTCTGACACACTCTAATTACAATTGGTTAATCAACTTCCAGCCACAAAAAATTAACACCTAGTCAGGAACCTGATTGTCTGTTAACTACTAACTGCCACAGTTTGCAGCACTGACTTGCAGCTTTTTAAAGTTATGAAACCAAATTTAAACTAAGTTAAATTTCAGCTTGAAATAAAATACACTTACTGCTTACCAGTGAATTCCCACACTCACCAAATTCCCAATTGAAAATCCTCACCCTGTTAGGAATTCACTCCGTTAGAGATTCATTCTGTCTTTCCCAACCTCTTGTCCTACAGTGGAGTACTGTATTCTTCTTATACACTGGAGATCTGTAATAATGCTACCCCGTTATACCGGCCATCATGGCGAATTGTGTTACATAGAAACATAGAAAACAGGAGCAAGAGTAGGTCATTCGGTCCTTCGGGCCTGCTCCGCCATTCAAAATGATCATGGCTGATCGTCTAACTCAGTACCCTGTTCCCGCTTTTTCCCCATATCCCTTGATCCCTTTAGCATTAAGAAATATATCTATCTCCTTCTTGAATATATTTAATGACTTGGCCTCCACTGCCTTCCGTGGTAGAGAATTCCACAGGTTCACCACCCTCTGAGTGAAGAAATTTCTCCTCATCTCGGTTCTAAATGTATCCTGACACTGACCCCTGGCTCTGGACTCCTCAGCCATCGGGAACATCCTCCCTGCATCTAGTCTGTCTAGTCCTGTTAGAATTTTATATGTTTCGATGAGATCACCTCTCATTCTTCTAAACTCTAGTGAATATAGGCCTCGTCGACCCAATCTCTCCTCATACGTCAGTCCTGCCATCCCAGGAATCAATCTGGTAAACCTTCTTTGCACTCCCTCCATGGCAAGGACATCCTTCCTCAGATAAGGAGACCAAAACTGCACACAATACTCCAGATGTGGTCTCACCAAGGCCCTGTATAACTGCAGTAAGACATCCCTGTTCCTGTACTCAAATCCTCCTGCAATGAACGCCAACATACCATTCGCCTTCCTAACTGCTTGCTGCACCTGAATGCTCGCTTTCAGCGACTGGTGTACAAGGACACCCAGGTCTCGTTGCACCTCCCCTTTTCCCAATCTATCACCATTCAGATAATAATCTGCCTTTCTGTTTTTACAACCAAAGTGGATAACCTCACATTTATCCACATTATACTACATCTGCCATGTTCTTGCCCACTCACCCAACTTGTCTAAATCACATTGGAGCCTCTTTGCACAAATGGACCCACTATAAGCAGTGGGGACTGTACCCTCGATTATAATAATGTAAACGTTTCATGTTGTTCTGTACTGGTTGTTCATCCGAGTGTTTTGAGATGTCTTCCTTCATGCAAAAAGCACGGTACAAATTATACCCCCATATTACAAAAAGAATATAGAGGCTGGAGAAAGTGCAAAAAAAGATTTACGAGGATGATACCAGAACTATCAGGAAAGACTGAACTGGCTGGGGCTCCTTTCTCTAGAAGAGAGAAGGCTGAGAGGTGACCTGATTGAGGACTTTAAAATTATGAAGGGCTTCCATAGGGTAGACGTAGAGAAGATGTTTACTCTTGTCGGAGAGTCCAAAATTAGGGGCCATAAATATAAGATAGTCACTAATAAATCCAATGGGGAATTCAGGAGAAACTTCTTTGCCCAGAGAGTGGTGAGAATGTGGAACTCGCTCCCACACGGAGTAGTTGAGGTAAATAGCGTAGATGCATTTAAGGGGAAGCTAGATAAACACATGAGGGAGAAAGGAATAGAAGGATGTGCTGATAGGGTGAGAGTGCGGGGTGGCTCGTGTGGAGCAAAACACTGCATAGACCTGTTGGGCCGAATGGCCTGATTCTGTGCTTTAAATTCCGTGTAATTCTATGTAAAATGTAAGGTGTCGCTATTGTGTATTCCCACTGCTGTATCTACACAGCAAAACTGCCAGGATGAAATGGGAAAGAAAAATGTGGAGAAAGTCTCACCGTGTTCCGGAAATAAGATTTCATGACCGCAAGACTCTCAACCCAAATCTCCGAGATTACTCAGGTCTCTGCTGAATGCCTGTTCAATTATGAATAGTTGAATAATTTCAATAGGAGCTGGATTATTTCCCTGGCAATCATCCCCAGTCCGATCAAAAATGCCCTGTGGTTATTTCAGCTGACATTAAGATAGATTAACGGCCTTTACATTGTTTGTGCCATTACTGTTGCAATCTTGTACTTGCTGCGTCAATATTTCTACACTGTCAAGAAGCAGTTAGAATGTGGAACTCACTACCACATGGAGTAGCTGAGGCGAATAGCATTGATGCATTTAAGGGGACATAAACAGATGAGGGAGAAAGGAACAGAAGGATATGTTGATAGGGTTAGATGAAGTAAGGAGGGAGGAGGCTCGTGTGGAACCAGCATGGACCAGTTGGGCCAAACGGCCTGTTGGAAGATTGCGTATGTTTGGAGTGTTTATTTATATTTATATATTTTTACTGAAACATAAGAAATCATGGATTGAGAAAAGGCCATTCAGCCAATCGAGCCCACAGACCATGTAAAATCTACCCACATAGACTCATTAAACTTTACAGCACAGAACGAGTGCAATTGGCCCTTCACATCTGTGCCACTTTTATGAAAGAGCTGTCCACTTATTCCCATTCCTCCAAACTTTCCCCTTTTTATTTTTTATTTTTCAAATATTTATCCACTTCTTTTTTAACAACAACTTGCATTTATATAGCGCCTTTGACATGGTAAAAATGTCCCAAGGAGCTTCATAGGAGCGATTATCAAATAGAATTTGACACCGAGCCATATAAAGAGATATTAGGACAGCTTGATCAAAGAGTTAGGTTTTAAGGAGGGTCTTAAAGGAGGAGGGAGAGGTGGAGAGGTTTAGGGGGGGAATTCCAGAGCTTAGGGCCCAGGCAGCTGAAGATCGGCCACCAATGGTGGAGTGAAGAAAATCGGTGATGTGCAAGATGCCAGAGTTGGAGGAGCGCAGAGATCTCGGAGGATTGTCGGGCTGAAGGAGGTTACAGAGATAGGGAGGGGCGAGGCCCCATGGATGGGGTTTGAGCAAAAGGATGAGAATTTAAAAATGGATGAGTTCCCGGACTGGGAGCCAATGCAGGTCAGTGGGCAGAGGGGTGATGGGTGAACGGGACTTGGTGCGAGTTAGGATACAGGCAGCAAAGCTTTGGTTGAGTTCAAGTTTATGAAGGGTGGAAGATGGGAGAGCATTGGAATAGTCAAATCTGGAGGTGACACATCCATGGATGAGGGTTTCAGCAACAGATGAGCTGAGGCGGGGCGGAGACGGGCGATGTTGCAGAGTAGAAGTTGGCGGTCTTGGTGATGGAGAGGATATGAGGCCAGTAGCTCATCTCGGGGTCAAATAGGACGCCAAGGTTGCAATCGATCTGGTTCGGTCTCAGGCAGTGGCCAGGGAGAGAGACAGAGTCGGTGGCTAGGGAGGCTTAATCCGAAAAAGATGGACATCGTACCAAAGAAGGAGATATTTGGAGGGGTGACCTAAAGCTTGGTCAAAGAAGTGGGTTTTAAGATGGTCTTAAAGGAGGAGAGGGAGGTGGAGACGCAGAGGGGTTTAGGTACATAATTCCAGAGTTTGAGGCTTAAGTTGCTGAAGGCATGGCCGCCAATGGTGGTGGAAAAGGTGGGGGGGGGTGAATGAGGTCAGAGTCAGATGAACAGGGGACGGGGGTTTCTAGTGTTGAAGGAAGTTACAGAGACAAGGAGGGGCAATACCATAAAGAGATTAAACACAAGGATGAGAATTTTAAATTTGAGATGTTGGTGGACCAGGAACAAAGGTGGGAAAATGGAGTTGAGCTGCAGATCAAAGAAAGAAAGAAAGAAAGAAAGACTTGCATTTAGATAGCGCCTTTCACAACCTCAGTACAGCCCAAAGCGTTTTACAGCCACTGAAGTGCTTTTTTGAAGTGCAGTCACTTTGTAATGTAGGGAAGCGCAGCGGACAATTTGCGCACAGCAAGATCCCACAAACAGCATTGTGATAATGACCAGACAATTTGTTGGTTGAGGGCTAAATATTGGCCCAGGACACCGGGGAGAATTCCACTGCTCTTCTTCAAAATAGCGGCCATGGGATCTTTTACATGCACCCGAGAGAAGGGCAGACAGGGGCTCGGTTTAACGTCTCATCAGAAAGACGGCTCCTCCGACAGTGCAGCACTCCCTCAGCACTGCACTGGGAGTGTCGGCCTAGATTATGTGCTCAAGCCTCTGAAGCAGGGTCTTGAACCCAGGATTGTTCTTGGGCTCAGAGGCGAGAGCCCTACCCGCTGAGTCACGACCGACACTAATGATGCAAAGTTATTTCTAACCGGAATCAAATAATAATGGTATAAGAATTATGAAATGTAACAATTTAATGGTTCATCTGAAGAGTAATTTTTAAGAAAGAAATGAACCAGTGAGAAATGCAAGAGAATGTTGCCTTTACATTTACCACAGTTTGGAAATTAATAGCACAAACATTTATTTCTCTGCTGTAATATTATCAGTGCATTGATCCGGGTTCTATATTTAGGAGCCAGGGCTGGCTCTGCGTCCCACTGCTGGTACAGTCGAATCCATTCAGAATCAATAGAAGAAAACTCTTGAATAAACTAGTCTGCAGCAGCTCCAGTTCATTCCTCAGGCAGTCAGTAGAGCTCGGCCCAGCTCAATGCAACTCTGGCTACAACCAAATTTTACTTTGCCCAGATGACCTACTGTATGTACACTGTGGACTTAAAGCGGGGGAGGGAGGGGGGAGACAGAGAGGAATTTTCCAGATTTTTTTTCCCTCTGGGTTTTTATCTGTTTTTTTTCACCTCTCCAAATGACATGGCTTTCGGGATAGAGAGAAACTATTTCCTCTGGTGGGGGGAGTCCAGAACAAGGGGGGCATAACCTTAAAATTAGAACTAGGCCGTTCAGGGGTGATGTCAGGAAGCACTTCTTCACACAAAGGGGAGTGGGAATCTGGAACTCTCTCCCCCCAAAAAAGCTGTTGAGGCTGGGGGTCAATTGAAAATTTCAAACCTGAGATTGATAGATTTTTGTTAGGCCAGGGTTACGGAACCAAGGCAGGTACATAGAGTTAAGATACAGATCAGCCATGATCTAATTGAATGGCAGAACAGGCTCGAGGGGCTGAATGGCCTCCTCCTGTTCCTGTGTTCCCATGTTCTTCCGTTCCTGTGTTCCTTTGGGTGAGGAGTGTGTGTATTGTTATGTAAAAGGCATCACAATTGTGTGGGTCTGGCTGGATGGACCAATGGGTCTTTCCCTGTCTGTCATTGTTTGTATGTATGGACACTCTGTTAACAGAAATATTCGTTTCAAAAGGATGTTGTTGCTAAATATTTGCCAGCACCCCCAGTCTCCAAACAATCAGGTCTGTGTCAGTGACTCCTGGTTGAACAGGCTCTTGATTTTGAACATGCTGCTCAGGGACGTTTTTAACAAATTTCTTCCTGGGATGTGGGCGATGTTGGCGCTCCTCCAATTCTGGCCTCTGACGTTTCCCCGATTTTCATCACTGCACCATTCAGCTTCTCAGCCTTAAGCTCCCTGGGCCCTAAGCTCTGGAATTCCCTCCCTAAACCTCTCTACCCCTCTCTCCTCCTTTAAATCGCTCCTTAAAACCTACCTCTTTGACCAAGCTTTTGATCACCTGTGCTAATATCTCGTTACGTGGCTCGGTGTCAAAATTAGTTTGATGACACCCCCGTAAAGTGCCTTGGGACGTTTTATTATGTTAAAGACGCTATATAAATGCAAGTTGTTGTTGTTGATATAGACAAGGGTAAAAAGTACTTGCAGTAGGAAATATTTACAGCCCAAAATTCATTAAAAAAAATACTTTGCAATAGTGTTGAGGTGGATGGCCAAGATCTAATTCCTACGTAGGAGAGAAGATGGAGCACATTCAGCAATCGTGATTAAATCATGCTAAGCTTGGATTAAAAGCTTTAAATTGTAGGAAGAAGAGTGGACTGGGAGATGTGAGGAGATCCACAGTTTCAAGTATCTAGGAATGAATGAGTCAGAGGGTTGGTTTTCAAATTATTATCCCTGGGGTCCCCTTGGAAATATTGACATAAGGACATAAGAACTAGGAGCAGGAGTAGGCCACACGGCCCCTCGAGCCTGCTCCGCCATTCAATCAGATCATGGCTGATCTTCGACCTCAACTCCACTTTCCCCGCCCGATCCCCATATCCCTTGATTCCCCCAGAGTCCAGAAATCTCTCTATCTCGGCCTTGAATATATTCAACGACTCAGCATCCACAGCCCTCTGGGGTAGAGAATTCCAAAGATTCACAACCGTCTGATTGAAGAAATTCCTCCTCATCTCAGTCTTAAATGGCCGACCCCTTATCCTGAGACTATGCCCCCTAGTTCTAGACTCTCCAGCCAGGGGAAACAAACTCTCAGCATCTATCCTGTCAAGCCCCCTCAGAATCTTTTATGTTTCGATGAGATCACCTCTCATTTTTCTAAACTCCAGAGAGTATAGGACCATTCTACTCACCCTCTCATCCCAGGAATTAATCTAGTGAACCTCTGTTGCACCGCCTCTAAGGCAAGTATATCCTTGCTTAGATAAGGAGACCAAAACCGTACGCAGAACTCCAGGTGAGGTCTCACCAAAGCCCTGTACACTCTCTCTGCAACCCACTGCAAACAATGGTAAATTCCTCAGAACCCCTGCAAACATTGACATATTCTCAGCGACCCCCTATAAATACTGACATACTCCCAGAGACCCCCTATAAATACTGATACACTCCCAGAGACCCCCTATAAATACTGACACACTCTCAGAGACCCCCTATAAATACTGACACACTCCAGGGACCCCCTATAAATACTGACATACTCCCGGGGACCCCCTATAAATAATGACACACTCTCAGAGACCCCCTATAAATACTGACATACTCCCAGAGACCCCCTATAAATACTGATACACTCCCAGAGACCCCCTATAAATACTGACACACTCTCAGAGACCCCCTATAAATACTGACACACTCCAGGGACCCCCTATAAATACTGACATACTCCCGGGGACCCCCTATAAATACTGACATACTCCCGGGGACCCCCTGTAAATACGGACACACTCCCGGGGACCCCCTGTAAATACGGACACACTCTGGGGACCCCCTGTAAATACTGACACACTCCCAGAGACCCCCTATAAATACTGACACACTCCCAGAGACCCCCTATAAATACTGACACACTCCAGGGGGACCCCTGTAAATACTGACACACTCCCGGGGACCCCCTGTAAATACTGACACACTCCCGGGGACCCCCTATAAATACTGACACACTCCCAGAGACCCCCTGTAAATACGGACACACTCCCAGAGACCCCCTGTAAATACTGACACACTCCCAGAGACCCCCTGTAAATACTGATTTACTCCCAGAGACCCCCTATAAATACTGACATACTCCCAGAGACCCCCTGTAAATACTGACATACTCCCAGAGACCCCCTATAAATACTGACACACTCCCAGAGACCCCCTATAAATACTGACACACTCCCAGAGACCCCCTATAAATACTGACACACTCCCAGAGACCCCCTATAAATACTGACACACTCCCAGAGACCCCCTATAAATACTGACATACTCCCAGAGACCCCCTATAAATACTGACACACTCCCAGAGACCCCCTATAAATACTGACACACTCCCAGAGACCCCCTATAAATACTGACACACTCCCAGAGACCCCCTATAAATACTGACATACTCCCAGAGACCCCCTATAAATACTGACATACTCCCAGAGACCCCCTATAAATACTGACACACTCCCAGAGACCCCCTATAAATACTGACACACTCCCAGAGACCCCCTATAAATACTGACATACTCCCAGAGACCCCCTGTAAATACTGACACACTCCCAGAGACCCCCTATAAATACTGACATACACCTAGAGACCCCCTGTAAATACTGACACACTCCCAGAGACCCCCTGTAAATACTGACATACTCCCAGAGACCCCCTGTAAATACTGACATACTCCCAGAGACCCCCTATAAATACTGACATACTCCCAGAGACCCCCTTTAAATAATGACACACTGCCGGGGACCCCCTTTAAATACTGACACACTCCCAGAGACCCCCTGTAAATACTGACATACTCCCAGAGACCCCCTGTAAATATTGACACACTCCCAGAGACCTCCTGTAAATACTGACACACTCCCAGAGACCCCCTTTAAATAATGACACACTGCCGGGGACCCCCTTTAAATAATGACACACTCCCAGAGACCCCCTTTAAATAATGACACACTCCCGGGGACCCCCTGTAAATATTGACGCACTCCCAGGGACCCCTTGAAAATACTGACACACTCCCGGGGACCCCCTGTAAATACTGACACACTCCCGGGGACCCCCTGTAAATACTGACACACTCCCGGGGACACCCTGTAAATACTGACACACTCCCAGAGACCCCCTGTAAATACTGACACACTCCCGGGGACCCCCTATAAATACTGACACACTCCAGGGACCCCCTGTAAATACTGACACACTCCCGGGGACCCCCGATAAATACTGACACACTCCAGGGACCCCCTGTAAATACTGACGCACTCCCGGGGACCCCCTGTAAATACTGACGCACTCCCGGGGACCCCCTGTAAGTAATGACGCACTCCCGGGGACCCCCTGAAAATATTGACGCACTCCCGGGGACCCCCTGTAAATACTGACGCACTCCCGGGGACCCCCTGTAAATACTGACACACTCCCGGGGACCCCCTGTAAATACTGACACACTCCCGGGGACCCCCTGTAAATACTGACACACTCCCGGGGACCCCCTGTAAATACTGACACACTCCCGGGGACCCCCTGTAAATACTGACACACTCCCGGGAACCCCTGTAAATACTGACACACTCCCGGGGACCCCCTGTAAATACTGACGCACTCCCGGGGACCCCCTGTAAGTAATGACGCACTCCCGGGGACCCCCTGAAAATATTGACGCACTCCCGGGGACCCCCTGTAAATACTGACACACTCCTGGGGACCCCCTGTAAATACTGACGCACTCCCGGGGACCCCCTGTAAATACTGACACACTCCCGGGGACCCCCTGTAAATACTGACACACTCCCGGGACCCCCTGTAAATACTGACACACTCCCGGGGACCCCCTGTAAATACTGACGCACTCCCGGGGACCCCCTGTAAATACTGACGCACTCCCGGGACCCCCTGTAAATACTGACGCACTCCCGGGGACCCCCTGTAAGTAATGACGCACTCCCGGGGACCCCCTGAAAATATTGACGCACTCCCGGGGACCCCCTGTAAATACTGACGCACTCCCGGGACCCCCTGTAAATACTGACACACTCCCGGGGACCA
>NC_090338.1:7227178-7304678 GCF_035084215.1 Heptranchias perlo
TAGGGGATAGAGGGGGAGGGGGAGGGGATAGAGGGGGAGGGGATAGAGGGGGGAGGGGATAGAGGGGGAGGGGGAGGGGATGGAGGGGGAGGGGATAGAGGGGGAGGGGGAGGGGATAGAGGGGGAGGGGAGGGGATGGAGGGGGAGGGGATAGAGGGGGAGGGGAGGGGATAGAGGGGCGGGGAGGGGATAGAGGGGGAGGGGGCGGGGATGTGGAGGGGATAGAGAGGGGGCGGGGATAGACAGGGGGCGGGGATAGACAGGGGGAGGGCGAGAGGAGGCGGAAGGGGAGGGGAGGGATGGGGAGGGGATAGAGAGGGGGCGGGGATGGGGGGGGATAGAGAGGGGGAGGGCGAGAGGAGGCGGAGGGGGGGGGGGGAGGGGAGGGGGGGGGGAGGGGGGGGGGGAGGGGAGGGGGGGGAGGAGAGGGGGGGGAGGGGGAGGGGGGGGGGAGGGGGAGGGGAGGGGGGGAGGGGAGGGGGGGAGGGGAGGGGGGGGGGGGAGGGGAGGGGGGGGGAGGGGAGGGGGGAGGAGGGGGGATGGGAGAGGGGGAGGAGAGGGGGAGGGGGAGGTCCGCAGCGCCCTCCATCGGCATTATCGCTCCCTGACCCTGTGTGACACGGCGCATGCGCGGCCATCGGAGCTGCGGCGGAGAGAGAGGAGTGAGTGCGCAGGCGCGGGTAAGATGGCGGATGACAAGGTCAGTGCGGTGGGCGATGGGGAGAAGCGCGGGGGGCGGGGGGCGGGGGGCTCCGGTGGGCCGGAAAACGCCGGCCAGCCCTCGGAGGGGAGGGAGGTTCCGGGAGCATCTGCGGTTTAAGCGAGGCCGGGGTGAAAGTCCGGTCCCCGGGTGGGGCCGCGCGGTAACCCGAGGCCCTTCATTTAAAACCCCCCCAACACATCAGTGGATAAAATTTACACTAAATCCGATATAAATGGAGCGAATCTGGGCGGCACAGTGACTGCTGACACCGCAGCCGGCCCTGCATCGCCTTCGGGTTTGTGGTTAGGGCTGAGGTTAAGGGTTAGGGGTTAAGGATAGGAGTTAGGAATCATCCTTCGGGGGTTAAGGTTAGGGGTCAGGAATTAGTGTCAGGGGTCACGCCCAATGTCACAATGGACTATTAACACCACAGCCGGCCCTACATTGGGTTTGTGGCTGGGGTCAGTGTTGGGGCATTTGTTAAGGTTAGGGGTTAGCGTTAGGGTTATAGGTTGGTGCTGGGGTTAGAAAGGTGCCAATGTGTTGTCACCAGGCATGCCCCTATGTGTCAGCGCTGATTATTTCTAGTGACCGGTTGAGACCTGACTGCTTCCTGTTCATCTTCTGCCTCACTTGTTTTCTGTTGAGCAGTTTTTAGGTCAGTTCACTCATTAACTCTCTCGGCTATTGGGGTGTTTGTTGGTTCTCATTCCTCCCACACCCCATGTTTTTTTTCTTGCCGTACTGTTTTATTGCTTAAGCTGTTAATTCTGATGCAGGGGTTACACATCCAAAACCTCATGGTGGTCTTTTCCTTTTACACGTACTGACTGACTGACCTCGGCGTTTTCAGATTTGCAGTGTTTTTTCTGTTTTAAAAAAATTTTTTGATCCCTTTTATGTAAGCTGACTTACATTGCACACAGAGAATTACATACAATCTATAGCACAGAAACAGGCCATTCATCCCACCTGGTCCATGCTGGTGTTTATACTTGAGCCTCCTCCCACCCTTCTTCATCTAACTCTATCAGCATATCCTTCTATTCCTTTCTCCCTCATGTTTATCTAGCTTCCCCTTAAATGCATCTATGCTGTTTATCTCAACTACTCCATGTTGGTAGCGAGTTCCACATTCTAACCAGGCTTTGGGTAAAGAAATTTCTCCTGAATTCCGATTGGATTTATTAGTGACTATATTATATTTATGGCCCTGAGTTCTGGAGTCCCCCACAAGTGGAAACATCATCTCTACATCTATCCTATTGAACCCTTTCACAATCTTAAAGACCTCTATCAGATCACCCCTCAGTCTTCTCTTTGAGAGGAAAGAGCCCCAGCTCAACCTATCACGATTGTTTTAACCTCAGTTCTGGTATCATCCTTGTGAATCTTTTTGCACCTTCTCCAGTGCCTCCATATCCTTTTTATAATATGGAGATCAGAACTTTGCACAATACTCCCAAGTGTGGTCTAACCAAGGTTCTACACAAGTTTAACATAACTTCAGCTTTTCAATTTCTGTTCTTCTAGAAATGAACCCCAGTGCTTGGTTTGCTTTTTTAAGGCCTTATTAATCTTTTTTGCTACTTTGTGATTTGTGTATCTGTACCCCTTTGTTCCTCTACCTCATTTAGACTCTTGTTTTCCAAGGATCATGTGGCCTCTTTATTCTTCCTACCAAACTGCACCACCTCACACTTATCCATATTGAAATTCATTTGCCAATCACACGCCCATTTGGGGAGAAAAGTAGGGCATCGCACTTGTGCTTTGCGCCTGTGAACTTTCTTCGCCAATGCTTCCACTTGGGGAGACTGGAACTAGGGGCCATAAATATAAGATAGTCACTAATAAATCCAACAGGGAATTCTTTACTCAGAGTGGTTAGAATGTGGAATCCACTACCACAAGGAGTAGTTGAGGCGAATAGTGTAGATGCATTTAAGGGAAAGCTGGATATGCATGAGGGAGAAAGGAATAGAAGGATATGCTGATAGAGTGAGATGAAATAGGGAGGGAGGAGGCTCGTGTGGAGCATAAACACCGGCATAGACCTGTTGAGCCGAATGGCCTGTTTCTATGCTGTACATTCTATGGAATACTAAGTTTATCAATGTTGTCTTGTATTTTGACACAGTCTTGCTTTGTATTAACTACACCCCCCTCCAATTTGGTGTCATCTGCAAATTTTGAAATTGTACTTTTGATAAATGCAAAGATTTTTATTTCCCTGAAATCCTAGTGACTTCACAGCATATATTGCAAATTCATGAACAAAATGCACATTTCCCAGAACACCAATATGTATTGCACTATCCAGTGAGAATAACATTTTTGTCTAAACAACGTTTGTCAATTATGTGACCAAAATGTTGCCTTACCTGTTGAACTGGATCTGTAATATCACGTTTATTAATAGAAACACGTCAAAGTTGCAACACTGAAACAGGCCATTCGGCCCAACCAGTCCCTGTCGGTGCTTACCCTCCACAAGAGCAAATCATCCTGATCACATTTACCCTCCCTGTTCCCACATCCCTGCAACCCCTTTTCCTTCACCCATCTATCCAATCTAATCTAGAATGTTGATACTGTTCTTGTCTCAACCACAATCCCTGAAAGTGAATCGCACAGCCTCAAAACTCTGTGTAAAGAGGTTTCTCTTGTTCTCTGCACTAAATCTCTTGCATTTAATCTAATATCTATGGCCCCTCAATTACTGGAAACAGTCTGTTTCCATCTACCCTGTCCCATCCTTTGATACACTTCAATCATATCACCTTGTAACCGGCATTCTAACAGAAGAGTCTAAATGGGATAGAGGAGCAGAGGGATCTGGGGGTACAGATACACAAATCACTAAAAGTAGCAACGCAGGTTAATAAGGTCACATAAAAGGTCTCTTTCCGATCACATTGAAACTTTCTTGTTGCAGGATACACTGGGAAAGCTAAAAGATCTCGCACAGCTGAAAGGCCAACTGGAGAATATCCAACGGAGGGTGGAGGAGGAGGTCCAAATGGGACTGCCGAACGTGAGTATCGAAAGGACTAGTTTGTAGCTTCACTGGCTCCGTGTGCACTACCTATACAGAGCAGGAAGGACCTGAAAGAAAGAGCTTGCATTTATATAGCGCCTTTCATCCTCAGGACGTTCCAAAGCGCTTCACAGCCAATGAAGTACTTTTTAAGTGCAGTCACTGTTGTAATGTAGGAAGCACGGCAGCCAATTTTCACGGAACAAGATCCCACAAACTGCAGTGAGATAAATGACCAGATCACCGGTTTTTAGTGATGTTGGTTGAGGGATAAATATTGTCCAGGACACCGGGTCTTCAGTGAGTTGGTTGATCTCAGCCAGGAGGCTCTGTACTTCGGTGGGGCGCAGTACTCTGACACCAGGGATGGGAATAAAATGAGCTCAGGTTCCCACTCCTGACTCTCAGGTTCCCACTCCTGACTCTCAGGTTCCCACTCCTGACTCTCAGGTTCCCACTCCTGACTCTCAGGTTCCCACTCCTGACTCTCAGGTTCCCACTCCTGACTCTCAGGTTCCCACTCCTGACTCTCAGGTTCCCACTCCTGACTCTCAGGTTCCCACTCCTGACTCTCAGGTTCCCACTCCTGACTCTCAGGTTCCCACTCCTGACTCTCAGGTTCCCACTCCTGACTCTCAGGTTCCCACTCCTGACTCTCAGGTTCCCACTCCTGACTCTCAGGTTCCCACTCCTGACTCTCAGGTTCCCACTCCTGACTCTCAGGTTCCCACTCCTGACTCTCAGGTTCCCACTCCTGACTCTCAGGTTCCCACTCCTGACTCTCAGGTTCCCACTCCTGACTCTCAGGTTCCCACTCCTGACTCTCAGGTTCCCACTCCTGACTCTCAGGTTCCCACTCCTGACTCTCAGGTTCCCACTCCTGACTCTCAGGTTCCCACTCCTGACTCTCAGGTTCCCACTCCTGACTCTCAGGTTCCCACTCCTGACTCTCAGGTTCCCACTCCTGACTCTCAGGTTCCCACTCCTGACTCTCAGGTTCCCACTCCTGACTCTCAGGTTCCCACTCCTGACTCTCAGGTTCCCACTCCTGACTCTCAGGTTCCCACTCCTGACTCTCAGGTTCCCACTCCTGACTCTCAGGTTCCCACTCCTGACTCTCAGGTTCCCACTCCTGACTCTCAGGTTCCCACTCCTGACTCTCAGGTTCCCACTCCTGACTCTCAGGTTCCCACTCCTGACTCTCAGGTTCCCACTCCTGACTCTCAGGTTCCCACTCCTGACTCTCAGGTTCCCACTCCTGACTCTCAGGTTCCCACTCCTGACTCTCAGGTTCCCACTCCTGACTCTCAGGTTCCCACTCCTGACTCTCAGGTTCCCACTCCTGACTCTCAGGTTCCCACTCCTGACTCTCAGGTTCCCACTCCTGACTCTCAGGTTACTCCCACTGAGAAGTAAATGCACGTGGACTACAGCGGGCTGGTACTGAGATCCTTCTGCAGTTGAATAGCACGCCAACGTTCACTCCCTGCACTTGCACATGAAGAGTCAGAAAAGAATCAGAAAGACTAATGTAGTGTTGGCCTTCATCTCAAAGGGGGCTGGAATACAAAGGGGTGGAAATTATGTTTACAGCTGTACAGAGCTCTGGTGAGACCCCATCTGGAGATACTGCATTCAGTTCTGGGCACCGCACCTCAGGAAGCATATATTGGCCTTGGAGGGGGTGCAGCTCAGATTCACCAGAATGATACCGGGACTAAAAGGGTTAAATTACGAGGACAGGTTGCATAGACCAGGCTTGTATTCCCTTGAGTATAGAAAATTAAGGGGTGATCTAATTGAGGTGTTTAAGATGATTAAAGAATTTGATAGGGCAGATAGAGAGAAACTATTTCTTCTGGTGGGGGGAGTCCAGAACAAGGGGGCAGAACCTTAAAATTAGAGCCAGGCCGTTCAGGGGTGATGTCAGGAAGCACTTCTTCACACAAAGGGGAGTGGAAATCTGGAACTCTCTCCCCGCAAAAAGCTGTTGAGGCTGGGGGTCAATTGAAAATTTCAAAACTAAGATTGATAGATTTTTGTCAGGTAAGGGTATTAAGGGTTACGGAACCAAGGCGGGTAGATGGAGTTAAGATACAGATCTGCCACGATCTAATTGAATGGTGGAGGAGGCTCAAGGGGCTGAATGGCCTCCTCCTGTTTCTAACGTTCCTATTAATCTTGACTGTAAGTTTACGAAGGGTGAAAGGTGGGAGGCCAGCCAGGAGAACATTGGAATATTTGAGTCTAGAGGTATCAGGGTGAGGGTTCCAGCAGCCTGAGGCAGAGGCGGGGACGGGCGATGTGTTACGGAGGTGGAAATAGGTGGTCTTGGTGATAGAGCGGACGTGGGGTCGGAAGCTCGGGGTCAAACATAACACCAGATATCAGCAAACCTGATGAATTTGCTCTCGTCCCAGAATGGCACCCTGTTGAGTTCGCCGTTCCTGAAGGGGTTCCTGGCAGGATACGTGGTGGCGAAGCTGCGCTCGTCGGCCGTTCTGGGCGTGCTGGTGGGGACAGCAGCCGGGATCTACGCAGCCCAGAACTTCGACGTTCCCAACGTAGAAAACACCATCAAGGACTACCTGAGCTCCTTGAAGAAAGGACCAAAATAAGGAGCATCTCCCATCCCTGTCGCCGCAGCTTGGGGCCAGTTGGCTCTCTCTCTCTCTCTCTCTCTCTCCCTCCTAGTGCCCGAGGGGACTGCAGGGGAAACGATCGGACGGGAGCTTGGGGTGATACTGACCTCCGATATGGCTGGTGTCACAACACGCTGAAGCTTGAAGCTTTCAATGAATCTTGACTGAAATACAGGTGCCACCGAATCACGATTGTCTTCCTGCTTTTCTGTCTTCTCCCCCACCGCCACCTTTCCTGCCTTGCATCTCAGCCGCCTAAATTTTTTGAATTCCGTCAATGATTACTTCTTTCGAGTAAATGAATTAAGTTTCGATGAGACACATTTTTTTTTTAAAAAATGAACGCGCCGACAGATTCTGGCACTTTCGGCTTGCCGCCTGCGAAGGGGCGAATGAGGGGCAGGTTCCGCTGGGCGTTTGCGCTGCTGCTTGCTGTGCTGGTGTACGGCTCGCACGCTCCCTTGATTGCCCTGTGCAAGGTGAGCGGGAAGGTCCCCTTCAGCTCCTCCTCCGTCGTGGTCCTGGTGGAGCTGACGAAACTCTCCGCCTCGACCGCGCTGCTCCTGGCCCGAGACCGCGGCTCGCTGGGCTCTGCCTCCCTCCGCGCTGCCCTCCCCTTCGCCCTCCCCGCGGCCCTTTACGCCGCCAACAACAACCTGGTGGTCCACATGCAGCGGCACATGGACCCCGTCACCTTTCAGGTGCTCAGCAACCTCAAGATCGTCGCCACCGCCGCCTTCCACAGCCTCCTCCTGCGCCAGAGGCTGTCTCCGCGCAGGTGGCTGGCCCTCCTGCTGCTGACGGCGGCTGGGGCTTGCCAGGCCGGCGGTGGCCTCGGCGGGGAGGGGGAGGACACCCGCCCGTACCTCACGCCGCTGGGCGCGGTCGCCGTGGCTGCCTACTGCTCGATCTCCGGCCTCTCCGCCGTGTGCACAGAGCGGGCGCTGAAATCCCAGCCGCTGCCCCTCAGTCTGCAGAACCTGTTCCTGTACGCGGTCGGCCTGGCCATCAATTCCGCCGCCCACCTGGCCAGCTCCCCCGCCGGCGGTTTCTTCGAGGGCTACTCGGCCTGGGTGGGCGTCATTGTCGCCACCCAGGCCCTGAACGGGCTGCTGATGTCGGCTGTCATGAAATACGACAGCAGCATCACCCGGCTCTTTCTCATCTCCTGCTCCATGCTGGTTAACGCCGCCCTCTCCGTCCTTCTGTTCCAGCTCCAGCTCACACCGCTATTTTTCGTAGCGGTCGGGCTGATCTGCGTAGCTATTCATCTTTACTATCGAGTTCGGTAATATTGACTTAATAGGTTCGTACTTTTTTTTTGCGCTCCCAATTTTTTTATCACAGAAAAATATCTTTTCTTTTAGATTTTCTGACTTCTGACCTTAGCCAGCTCCAGTCTACCTCACTGTCGGGGCCCTCTGTTAATGTCGCTGACTCGAGAGGGGGAAAGAATATCAGGGCAGTCGCCTACTGGAATTGGGTCAATAACGTCTTAACCTGATTATGGGAAATACCTCGGGTCACCTTGAAACACAACCTGTCGAATAGCTGCACTGTTAAGTATTGACGTTATTCTTCCCGTTCTAACTGCTGTGACCTGGTCCACTGTTTCTCACTTTGCCTCGTCTCCTCTCCCACTCTTCACCGGGGGTTGCCAACCCTCCTGGATTGCCCTGGAGTCTCCAGGAATTAAAAGATTAATCTCCAGGACATTACTGCCAGCAAAAACCCGGGAGAAAAAGCATAGGGACCGTTAAAAAAAAAGTAATCTTTTTTCCCTCGTCATTTTCTTTGAACAATTTAGTTTATTAAGTTATAAAAATAGTCAAGAATCATCCAATCGGGTAGCAAAGAGTCTGTTCGCTCACCAATGAGCGTGGGAAGGCGGGGCTTCGTGAGGATGGACATGCCGAGCGACCAATCGTGGGGGCCGGGGCAGTGAGCGAGAGAGAGGGAGGTCATGTGATGAAACATCCAGGGTAAAGTCCAACCAGAGTTGGTAACCCCTATTTCCCACTGGTGATGTCCAGCAATCTGGGCCTTGGTCTGTCACCTAGATCTTTCAGTAATAGTTGGGGGGAGGAGGAGAAATAGTTTAAGGACCTTGCGCATTTTCTTTGCTACTTTGGCAATGTCAGGTCAGATGGAAGTAACCACAGAGCGGTGAGTTAAAAAGGGAGGGGAAATCTAGGGTTAGTACTTTTTGCTCACTCTTGTCTCCCCACTTCCCTCCTCCCAGTTTGTACTGAAAAATAGCCTGTGGCTTTTTAAAAATTTCCCGACCTCTGATCCTGGCCAACTCCAGTCTCCCTCGCTCCTCTGTTAATGTCACTGACGTAAAACGTCCTGAAGCCGTCTTTTCCAGTGCAGTGGGGGCTGTGCGACTCCGAGATTCCTTTAAAGAGAATCCAGAGCCGCCCCCCCCCCGGCCCAAAAAGAAAATCCCAGGAAGCCATAATACCAGTTGGGTTGCCGCAGAGTCAGAAAATTGAAGAATGGGGACACTTGATCAAAACTCCCTGAACTTTCCTTCTGTCTTTTTAATAATTAGCTGCTTCAGTATTTTTTTAAAATCAATCCTTCTAGGAACAGGAGTAGGCCATTCAGCTCCTCGAGCCTGCTCCAACTCCATTTACCCGCCTTTGCTCCATAATCCCTTGTCCCTTACCTAACAAAAATCGATCGATCTCAGTCTTGAAAGCTCCAATAGACCCCCAGCATCCACAGTCTTTAGCGGGGAGAGAGAGAGTTCCAGGTTTCCACTCCCCTTTGTGTGGAAAAAGTGCCTCCTGATTTCCCTCCTAACTGGCCTGGCTCTTCCTTCTTGCCACGTTCAGCTGAAAGAACGAACTTGCATTTCTACAGCGCCTTTCACTGCCTCAGGACGTCCCAAATCGCTTTACAGACAATGAAGTACTTTTGAAGTGTAGTCACTGCTGCAATGTAGGAAACACGGCAGCCAATTTGCGCACAGCAAGCTCCCACAAACAGCAATGTGATAATGACCAGGTAATCTGTTTGTGTTGTTGGTTGAGGGATAGATATTGGCCAGGACACCAGGGAGAACTCCCCTGCTCTTGCAAAGCTAGAATTGTACAGTAGGCAAGTTAGTATCTGGAAGAGGAAAGGCAACTTAACGTTTTGAGCATGACTTTTCGTCAGAATGGGTTCAAGTTGACCTTAATGTCAAGAAACCTCATGCACCCTATACATTTAAAGCAGTGTTACTACTTGACCTGTACTTGATTTGATCCATTCCTCCTCCCATCTTTATTCTGCTACTTTCTAACTTCCCCTTTAAGAAATGACTCCCTGTTAGGGTGCAGTTCCATTGGCATCAATCATCTTCCGACACCTAGTCCAAGTGCAGCCTGCCGTTCAACCGTAGGTGGCATCACGGTGAAACCTGATCTGATCCCGGTATCCTCCGATGCTTCCTGGACAGTGACCAGGAGTCGGAATGCCCTTTTCCGTCCCACCTCTCAGCCCCACGAAATCCAAGAGCACTGAGGCCCACTGTAGAACTCCTCCCGTCGAGATCAGCAAACTCAGTGTAGACCGGGGGTGGGGGGGTTGATTCAAGGGCCCTCCTGGTCTTATATGCTCAGCTTCGGCCCTCCCCTTGTTAACCATGGTGTTGCCCAGTTAAGCTTCTGGTCAATTGTGGCTCCCCCCCCACCCCTCCGAGACTTGGCGATAGTGATGCTGTTGAAAGGTCAGAGGGTTGTGGGGTGGGCTTTCTCTTGCTGATTGTCATTGTCACCTCTCACCTGCCCAATTTTAGTCCTGATGAAGGGCCTTGCCAGAAACAATGGCCCACGCTTCCTGGCCCAATCCCATCGGCTTTTCCGGCAGATCTAGGATGGACAGGCCGGAAGTGTGCCCACGGCCGCCTGTTTTCCGGGGAGAGGGGCAATCCTGACAGGCCCCAAAATTGCCGGCTTACAAACGAGGGAAGACCGGATGTTGTTCGAAGGGGGGGGGGGGGGGACGTCTCGGTTCCAATTCAGAAGAGGGGCCTTTGCCGGCGTTGCCATCAACAGCTTCCCCCACCCCATCCCTCCACGCGCTGCCTGCCTCTTCCCACCGCTGCTGGATACCAGGGCACGGTTCCAGCCCGGACCATCGTGCCTAGCAGGCGGAGGCCGTAGAGCCCACCTCTTATGTGGCGATGACCCCGAGGTCAGGAGGGCATTGCTGGAGCAGGCAGGAGTGCGAACCTGCCTGCCTTACTTCTGCCAAAATTTGTGATGCTCCCCGCGGTCGATTGGCCTACCGACACTAAAGCCTACCCATGATGAATGGCCACTGGATCAGGGTGAAGCGCTCCCTATTGTGATTTCCCATTTCCCACACCATCCATCCAGTGGCCCCTCTGATATCAGATTGCCAGAGGGTTGCACCCACCCATGAATCCGTACCCTAGCAAGAGTTTCCCTTCAAGGTGAAAGGGAAGAAAATTGGCAGAAAAAAAAGTCTTTCTCTTTTATTTTAAGTTGCTGACTGATTTGGGCATTTCCAGCAGTTTTTTTTTATTACCAAGAGATTATTCCAAGGCACTGCCCCTCGCTGTGTAAACGTGGTTGGGCCACCCTGGCCACAGACATCGAGTTACGCTCGATGACACTACAAATGTTACGTGCATCTGGAGTGATCTCGCTAAGTTTACATATTATAGATAAATTTAATTAAAAATTCCTTAACCCATCGTGTATTTTTTTTTTTGCAGTGACGCAATATAACCATTTAAAAGTATGCAAATTATGTAAACTTAAGAATGTCGCATCGTATCAGCAAGCATTGGAATGTAGAGGAAGTATTTATATGACTTTTCTTAAAAGAAAAGCATTTTTAAAAGCTGTTTCAATACTCAGGGTTAAATGCCTGCTTCAAACTTTTAAAGGCTGCTTTAACCCTTTAAAGTCTGCTGCAGCAGCTGCTTTAACCCTTTAAAGTCTGCTGCAGCAGCGGCTGCTTCGTGTACCAAAAACATAATGTACGTGCATCAATGCATGCCCAATACCTAATTTTCTCATTCTCAGACTGGAATTTATAATAGTAAGGAAACTGCCAAGGTATCACGGTGGAGACACTGTGTGGTGCGACGGGTTTAGACACTAGCCTTTCACGTCGGGGGGGACCCCTGTTCAAATGCAGTTCCCGTCACCGGGGACCAAGAGTCTCCTCTTGTCTTATCGGCTGCAGGAATTCCGCATCTAAGCAGTTTCCAAACCATCTCCTCGAGGCCGTGAGCTCACCGCCAAAATGGCAGAGTTGCTCTCGGATCCCAGGTATCTGTGGGAAATGGCGGGGAGATTTCACATCGCTGCTCCCCTGAGGTTGTGGCGGGGCAGAGGGAGCTTTAGTCCCGTGTCTAACCCCGCTGCACCTGACTTGGGAATAACGGGCGCCCAAAGTGAAAAACGTTCCATTTCCCAGCTCTAGACATCCCGTGCCTTTACAGAATTCACCAATAAAAAAGAAATACAAGGGTAGTTTATTATTTTTTTTAAATGTTCAGTATTTATTATTTTGTATAAATTTCTTGGTTACCAGTTGCAGATTTTTAATAAACTTTGCACATGTTTTAATTTTTAAAGAAAAAAAGTTATAAGAACTGGAGTTTGCAGTTCCTATTGTCGGATTCTGAATTGGGGAACATGTTGTGATTAATGCTGAGAGATTCTAACTTAATGAGTGAAGACAGAAGTGCTAAAGTTTTGTTGAGAATCACAGCCTTGAGCAGAGTCTTGCTCGAACGTCACACTCAGAGATCCACTTTAAATTACTCTCTTTTTTTTCAATACGATAAACTCCTGTCCGTCAGCTCAGCAATGACAATGGAGCCAAATGAATTCACTCCATGGTTGGTTCTTTTTATAACTTCATCTCCCTCTCTCGTCTGAATTCCCAGCTCTGGGAACGTCCCAAAGATGCAAACGATGCCCAAAGATTGGTGGAGCAGCAGGTCTTTTGAGGGCTGTAAATGAGAGGGGAGGTGAGCTGGAACCAGGACCCCGGGCTGGAACCAGTCCCCTTGGCCTTAACTGAGTGTCTTAAAACAGACCAGAATATTATATAACGTCTGGTTTCATCGTCAAGCCAAATGGTTTGGGTGCAGAAAGTGTTCCTCGTTAATCAATGCCTATGTATTTTTTTATTTCTCTAATTAGCTTCAGCACCTAATATATTTGATTTTTAAAAAAAAAACTCTTGTGAACAGTCTCTGGTTTCTTCAGCTGTATGTTAACATCATATGCGATGCTGGCCCGGAATTTCCTGAAAACTTGCAGCGATATAACGGCGTAATGCCGATTTAAAGGTTGAGGAAATTTGGGTGTAAGTGACTTACGCCCGGTTTTATGCTGCACCCGAATTTCCTCGATTATTTAAAGCCGATTACACAAAACCTACCGCCAAAACTCTCCGCTGCTAATTAACATAGCTCCTTCCCCATTTCACATGCAGCTCACGCTAATGTCCTGAATTTATGCCAATTCTGAACAGGCTGTAAATTTACGCCTAAAAATTTTAGGTGCAACAGGACACAAAAGTCATATTTCTGGTGTTTAATGACTTTTTAAAAATTTCCCTTCACAGACCTATAGTATATTTTCTGGACCTTTGATTGCACCTTTATGGCATCAGAATGAGTTGCAATAAAAATTGAAAATCTTCCCACAATTGGATATTCTTAAACATGCTGTGCCTGATGTGCATAAATTGGTGGCTTCAAACTTTTAATTTTCACGCATAAAGAGGGACTTAAAAGAAAGAATATCATGAAAGTCCGACAATTTCCTCGGACCCTGATTGTTTACACTGATTTGCGTTTGTTTACATGTTTCGGCTTATGCTAATGAGGTGCTCAGGAAATTTCGCCGTAATCTGCTGTCTGGAAGATTGATGTAAATTTCGGTGTTACCCGCCGGTTACACCGTTACAGGAAATTCTGGGCCGTTCAGTGAATGTTTTACCAGGTTTGGGACTGAAATCTGTAGGATCTCTGATTTATAAACACCACCGCTCCTCTTCACCATCTTATTCACAGGGACTACCCGATCACACGCTAGAAATCTGCCAGGACAAACTACTCTGGGCCCAGCAACCAGCTATTGGGAATCTGGGTGCCGTTTTGGCCGGTTATTTTAAGTTTGCAAATTTAAAAAAAAATAAACTGGAAGAGCAAAACAGACTCGACTGCTTTGCTGTGTATTTCCAAACATATTTTTTTGTATTAAGGTTGCCAGTGGCACTGGAGCCAAATCTCTAAGGAAAATGCATTGGGCTGTTTTATATTTTTAACAAGAAATGTAGCTGAAGATTCTGGAAGTGTCTTTGCTATCTGTTACAAGTACATGTATATATATCACTATGATAAGTTATGTTATATAAAGTAAAGATATTTTATAAAGCTATTTCTCAGACTGTTTCAATGTTATTTACATAGCGATTTCCAAACTGAACTGTGTCGGGAGGTAATCCCAAGCTGATCCACTCTACGTATTTGAAGGCAGTGAAAGGCTGGTGGATTTGATAATGTACTGGGAAGGCAGTTAAAACTGTAGATCCCTGGGCTTTGGGTGGTTGAATTAAGTTTCTTTCTCCTCCCTTCCCCCCCCCCTTATCCTACCCCCAACTCTTGTTGAAGGCACTAGATATTGCTGGGATTAGGAATTTAGGAACGGGATTGGAGGAGGGCCAATTTCACTGGGTTGAGAACGGATCTGGCCCGGGTAAATTGGAATCAAAGATTGGCAGGCTAAACTGTAATCGAACAATGGGCGGCCTTTAAAGAGGAGATGGCCCGGGTACAGTCTGGGTACATTCCCACCAGGGGCAAAGGTACGGCAGCCAAAGCCAGAACTCCCTGGATGACGAAAGAGATAGAGAGTAAGATGAAACAGAAAAAGGGTGTGTGACATGTCAGGTTGATAATACAAGTGTGAACCAGGCTGAATATAGAAAGCACAGAGGAGAAGTGAAAAAGGAAATAAGAGGGGCAAAGAGAGAGTATGAGAATAGACTGGCGGCCAACATAAAAGGGAATCCAAAAGTCTTCTATAGGCATATAAACAGTAAACGGGTAGTAAGGGGAGGGATGGGGCCGATTAGGGACCATAAAGGAGATCTACTCTTGGAGGCAGAGGGCATGGCTGAGGTACTAAATGAATACTTTTCATCTGTCTTTACCAAGGAAGAAGATGCTGCCAAAGTCACAGTAAAAGAGGAGGTAGTTGAGATACAGGATGGGCTAAAAAATGATAAAGAGGAGGTACTAGAAAGGCTGGCTGTACTTAAAGTAGATAAGTCACTTGGTCCGGATGAGATGCATCCTAGGTTGCTGAGGGAAGTAAGGCTGGAAATTGCAGAGGTGCTGGTCATAATCTTCCAATCCTCCTTAGGTGGTGCCAGAGAACTGGAGAATTGCAAATGTTACACCCTTGTTCAAAAAAGGGTGTAAGGATAAACCCAGCAACTACAGGCCAGTCAGTTTAACCTTGGTGGTGAGGAAGCTTTTAGAAATGATAATCCAGGACAAAATTAATAGTCACTTGGACAAGTGTGGATTAATAAAGGAAAGCCAGCACGGATTTGTTAAAGGCAAATCGTGTTTAACTAATTTGATTGAGTTTTTCGATGAACTAACAAGAGGGTTGATGAGGGCAATGCGGTTGATGATGTGTATATGGACTTTCAAAAGGTGTTTGATAAAGTGCCACATGATAGGCTTGACATCAAGATTGAAGCCCATGGAATAAAAGGGGCAGTGGCAGCATGGACACAAAATTGGCGAAGTGACAGGAAACAGAGTAGTGGTGAATGGATGTTTTTCAGACTGGAGGGAGGTGTACAGTGGTGTTCCCCAGGGGTCGGTACTAGGACCACTGCTTTTTTTTAAATATATATTAATGACTTGGACTTGGGTGTACAGGGCACAATTTCAAAATTTGCAGATGACACAAAACTTGTAAGTGAAGTAAATAGTGAGGAGGATAGTGATAGACTTCAAGAGGATATAGACAGTCTGGTGGAATGGGCGGACACGTGGCAATTTAACACAGAGAAGTACAAAGTGATACATTTTGGCAGGAAGAATGAGAGGCAATATAAACTAAATGGTACAATTCTAAAGGGGGTGCAGGAACAGAGGGGTCTGGGGGTATATGTGCACAAATCTTTGAAGATGGCAGGACAGGTTGAGGGCTTTATAAATAGAAGCATAGAGTACAAAAGCAAGGAAGTTATGTTGAACCTTTATAAAACACTGGTTTGGCCACAACTGGAGTGTTGTGTCCAATTCTGGGCACCACACTTTAGGAAGGATGTGAAGGCCTTAGAGAGGGTGCAGAATAGATTTACTGGAATGATTCCAGGGATGAGGGACTTCAGTTACGGGGATAGACTGGAGACGTTGGGGTTGTTCTCCTTACAGCAGAGAAAGTTAAGAGGAGATTTGATAAGTCTTCAAAATCATGAAGGGTTTAGATAAAGTAAATAAAGAAAAACTGTTCCCATTGGTGGAAGGGTCGAGAACCAGTGGACACAGATTTAAGGTGATTGGCAAAAGAACCAAAGGTGACGATGGGAGAAATTTTTTTACACAGCGAGTAGTTATGATCTGGAATGCGCTGCCTGAAAGGACAGTGGAGACAGATTGAATCGTGGCTTTCAAAAAGGAATTGGATAAATACTTGAAGGGAAAAAAATTGCAGGGCTATGGGGAAAAGAATGAGGGAGCGGGACTAACTGGATAGCTCTTACAAAGAGCCGGCATGGGCTCGATAGGCCGAATGGCCTCTTCCTGCGCTGTAACCATTCTATGATTCTAGGAGTGGGCCATTCAGCTCCTCGAGCCTGTTCCGCCATTCAATTAGATCATGGCTGATCTGTATCTTACCTCCATTTACCCGCCTTGGTTCCGTATCATAGGAACAGGAGTAGGCCATTCAGCCCCTCGTGCCTGCTCCGCCATTTGATAAGATCATGGCTGATCTGTGATCTAACTCCATATACCTGCCTTTGGCCCATATCCCTTAATACCTTTGGTTGCCAAAAAGCTATCTATCTCACATTTAAATTTAGCAATTGAGCTAGCATCAGTTGCCGTTTGCGGAAGAGTTCCAAACTTCTACCACCCTTTGTGTGTAGAAATGTTTTCTAATCTCACTCCTGAAAGGTCTGGCTCTAATTTTTAGACTGTGCCCGCTACTCCTAGAATCCCCAACCAGCGGAAATAGTTTCTCTCTATCCACCCTATCCGTTCCCCTTAATATCTTATTACTCCTTTAATACTCTTATTTCTAATGCTCCTATTTCTTATGTTCTTACCCAACACAAATCTATCGATCTCAGGCCTAAAAATTTCGATTGACCCATGTCCACAGCCTTTTTGGGGGAGAGAGTTCCAGATTTCCACTCCCCTTTGTGTGACGAAGTGCTTCCTGACATCACCCCTGAACGGCCCAGCTCTAATTTTAAGGTTATGCCCCCTTGTTCTGAACTCCCCCCACCGGATTAAATAATTTCTATCTACCCTATCAAATCCTTTAATCATCTTAAAAACACATCAATTGGATCACCCCTGAATCTTTTATACTCGAGGGAATACAAGCCTAGTCTCTCCAACCTGTCCTCATAATTTAACCCTTTAAGCCCCGGTATCATTCTGCACTGCACCCACCCCCCGCCCCCCCCGAAGGTCAGTATACCCTTCCTGAGGTGCGGTGCCCAGAGCTGAGCACTGTATCTCCAGATGCAGTCTGACAAATGGATTGCGAACCAGACCGGTGTATTTCTTCCTGTTCCTGACAATCTCTCTACTTCGATTAAGCCCAAGACCTGGCCAAATGTAGTTAGAACCAATAACCTTTATTCAGCACGAGAGTAATTTCATCGAATCAGCCACACTACAGCCGCTGAACAACGGTTAGAAAATGGGCGGTTTGCTGGTAAACCAAAAAAAGAAAATAACATATTAAATACTTTGCCTTACAATTCTTTACATGCTTCCTGTGTGTTTAGGGATCCAAAATACAATGTTCTGAATGAAACAATGCAAATTGTAATTGTTCTCAGAGACAGGGAAGAGCTTAAATCAAGACCTCACCTACAATCATCACAACAAGCAGAATAATCCTGTCGCCCTTACCCGGTCTGGTCTACAAGTAACTCCAGTCCCACAGCACTCTTAATTGCCCTCCTGAAGTGGCCGAGCAAGCCACTCAGTTGTATCAAACCGACACAAAGGGCCCATCACCTTCTCAGGGCAACTGGGGATGGGCAATAAATGCTGGCCATGCCGGCCCGCAAGAATAAAAAAAAGTAGAAGGAGGTTATTGGAGAGGGTGAGAAACATCAGTTGGCGTTCCTGTTTCTAAGAAACAAAAGAAATAGGAGCAGGAATAGGCCGTTCGGCCCCTCGAGCCTGCTCTGCTGATCGCTGTCCGGTGATCCCAGTTGGCAGTGGGAGTGTGCGGACACCTGGTGAGAGCAGAATCGAGCTCGGCGGGTGAACTGGCAACACTCACTGGTGAGGTTCAAATGCGAATAATGGCTATTTGGCCTGAGGTCTCGGAGAGTGGAACTAAACCCCAGGGCAAAGCCAAAGGAAGGAGGGAGGGGGGACAAATAGATGGAGAGATAAAGGATTAATTCTTGATCACAATGCGTACGTGTCCGTCGGTTCACCTGTGGTTATAGCATCCTGCCCTGCTCAGGAAACCCGGCTTCACGTGGAGCTGTCTGTCTCCCCTTCCCTTTGGTGAGGAACCTTTTGCTGTTTTGTTACAGACAGGTGGTCTCGCAGCTCAGCAATTACTGGAATTAAAAATAAAACGCGCTCAATGACTTGTAACGAGACTCCACGTGTTTAGAGCTCGATTGGGAACCCATGCCCGTAGATTAAAGCTCTGTTGCCCCTTTGGTGCATTTGCACAATGCCTCCGTCATATCCTGGCTGTTGCCAGTCGTAATGACAATCACAGCACTCCCTTATTTGCCAGGCACTTAGGCAATCTGAAATGTTTGAAAGAATCATAGAAGTTTACAACATGGAAACAGGCCCTTCGGCCCAACATGTCCATGTCGCCCAGTTTGTACCACTAAGCTAGTCCCAATTGCCTGCACTTGGCCCATATCCCTCTATACCCATCTTACCCATGTAACTGTCCAAATGCTTTTTAAAAGACAAAATTGTACCCGCCTCTACTACTGCCTCTGGCAGCTCGTTCCAGACACTCACCACCCTTTGAGTGAAAAAATTGCCCCTCTGGACCCTTTTGTATCTCTCCCCTCTCACCTTAAATCTATGCCCCCTCGTTATAGACTCCCCTACCTTTGGGAAAAGATTTTGACTATCTACCTTATCTATGCCCCTCATTATTTTATAGACTTCTATAAGATCACCCCTAAACCTCCTACTCTCCAGGGAAAAAAGTCTCAGTCTATCCAACCTCTCCCTATAAGTCAAACCATCAAGTCCCGGTAGCATCCTAGTAAATCTTTTCTGCACTCTTTCTAGTTTAATAATATCCTTTCTATAATAGGGTGACCAGAACTGTACACAGTATTCCAAGTGTGGCCTTATTAATGTCTTGTACAACTTCAACAAGACATCCCAACTCCTGTATTCAATGTTCAATTTATATAGCACCTTTCACAACCTCAGGATATCCCAAAACACTTTACAGTCACTGAAGTACTTTTGAAGTGTAGTCACTGTTGTAATGTAGGAAACACGGCAGCCAATTTGCGCACAGCAAGATCCCACAAACAGCAATGTGATAATGACCAGATCATCTGTTTTAGTGATGTTGGTTGAAGGATAAATATTGGCCCAGGACACCGGGGAGAACTCCACTGATCTTCTTCGAAATAGTGGCCGCAGGATTTTTTTTACATCCATCTGAGAGGGCAGACGGGGCCTCAGTTTAATTTCTCATCTGAAAGGCAGCACCCCTGACAGTGCAGCACTCGCTCAGTACTGCACGAGGAGTGTCAGACTACTTTATATGCTTACGTACCTGGAATGGGGCTTGAACCCGTGATCTTCTGACTAGCGAGAGTGCTACCCACTGAGCCAAGGCTGACACCTGACATCTGAAATGGTGCATTTACAAAGCCTGAACCCAAATTTTCCTTTCCTGCATTCAAGATCTGGATGCTACTGTGTCTTCAAAGGAGCCTGTTTAGAGATTCCCAGCATCTCCATGGATAAATGTAATGCCCAATGCAGATCATGGAATCTAACAGCACAGAAGGAGGCCATTCGGCCCATCATGCCTGTACTGTCTCTTTGATAGAGCTATTCAATCAGTCCCAAACCCACACTTTTTCCCCTTCAGTGTATTTATCCAATTCCCTTTTGAAAGTTACAATTGAATCTGCTGGGTAAGAAAATTAGTAGTTGGGCCTCACAGACCAGATGATAGGTTCTATCCCCAGTCTCTGCCTAGTTAGCTGATCTCACCTTGGATGGGCTTAGGAGAATTACAATTGGCCTCAGTCTCCCTGGGTCCCTCAGTCGGAAACCCTACTGTTGATTGCTGTCCAGAGACTCACTGCTGGAAAATGCATACATGTGGACATCGGGTGAGAACAGGACCAACATTGGCTGTGGGTCTCCCAGCCCCTTCCCCTGAACATGAGCTACGCTACCTCACTGTTTAGGTTAAGACGTCAAAATGGCCACTTGGGCAAAGACAATTGGGACCAATTGTCTCCATTTTCAATAGTTATAGAATAGCAAAATAATGATCAGTCAACTCACTTTGTGTTGTCATCCGCATCACATTAGGTTTTGTCAATCCAGCCCTCCTCACTCCAGGCCCCCTCACTCCAGCGCTCGTCACTCCAGGCCCCCTCACTCCAGCCACCCTCACTCCAGCCACCCTCACTCCAGCGCTCGTCACTCCAGCCCCCCTCACTCCAGCCCCCCTCACTCCAGCGCTCGTCACTCCAGGCCCCCTCACTCCAGCCACCCTCACTCCAGCGCTCGTCACTCCAGGCCCCCTCACTCCAGCCACCCTCACTCCAGCGCTCGTCACTCCAGCCCCCCTCACTCCAGGCCCCCTCACTCCAGCGCTCATCACTCCAGATCCCTTCACTCCAGTTCTCCTCACTGCAGCCCCCCTCACTGCAGCCCTCCTCACTGCAGCCCCCTCACTCCAACCCTCCTCACTCCAGCCCCCTCACTCCAGCCACCCTCACTCCAGCGCTCGTCACTCCAGGCCCCCTCACTCCAGCCACCCTCACTCCAGCGCTCGTCACTCCAGCCCCCCTCACTCCAGGCCCCCTCACTCCAGGCCCCCTCACTCCAGCGCTCATCACTCCAGATCCCTTCACTCCAGTTCTCCTCACTGCAGCCCCCCTCACTGCAGCCCTCCTCACTGCAGCCCCCTCACTCCAACCCTCCTCACTCCAACCCTCCTCACTCCAGCCCCCTCACTCCAGCCCCCTCACTCCAGCCCCCTCACTCCAGGCTCCCTCACTCCAGGCTCCCTCACTCCAGGCTCCCTCACTCCAGGCTCCCTCACTCCAGGCTCCCTCACTCCAGGCCCCCTCACTCCAGGCCCCCTCACTCCAGGCCCCCTCACTCCAGATCCCTTCACTCCAACCTTCCTCACTCCAGCCCCCTTACTCCAGGCCCCCTCACACAAGACCCCTCACTCTAGCCCTCCTCACTCTAGCCCTCCTCACTCTAGCCCTCCTCACTCTAGCCCTCCTCACTCTAGCCCTCCTCACTCTAGCCCTCCTCACTCTAGCCCTCCTCACTCTAGCCCTCCTCACTCTAGCCCTCCTCACTCTAGCCCTCCTCACTCTAGCCCTCCTCACTCCAGTCCCCCTCATTCCAGCCCTCCTCACTCCAGTCCCCCTCACTCCAGTCCCCCTCACTCCAGTCCCCCTCACTCCAGCGCCCCTCATTCCAGCACTCCTCACTCCAGCCCCCCTCACTCCAGCCCCCCTCACTCCAGCCCCCCTCACTCCAGTGCCCCTCACTCCAGCACTCCTCACTCCAGCCCCCCTCATTCCAGCCCCCCTCATTCCAGTCCCCCTCACTCCAGTCCCCCTCACTCCAGTCCCCCTCACTCCAGTCCCCCTCACTCCAGTCCCCCTCACTCCAGCGCTCCTCACTCCAGTGCCCGTCACTGTAAACCCCGTCTGCATCAGCCACTCACCCTCCTTTAACTGTTTCTTTCCTAATTCCAGTTGCTGTTTCTGGGCAGCGAGGTAGACAGCGTCCTGAATTGCGTCCTGCAGCAACTTGCGATAGCGTTTCTCCAGTGCGTTTAATTGCAGCTGAGACGCCTCACGGAATTCGCGAAGGACCTTTGAGACAGTGACCAAAAAAATTATTCCCTTTTATTTTAATAATGAAAGCTGTTTGAGGTTCACGTTTTGCTGCGGATTATCTGGTGCTTTATTGTTCTGTGGGCAAGTTATTTCAACCAAGAGAAATTGGGGCTCAGAGCCATTGGCAAGTACATCAGCCAGCGGCCCTTCCTAGCCTTACACATCAATGTGGTCACATCTGCAACTTTCAGATGAGACGTTAAACCAAAGCCCCGTCTGCCTGTTCGGGTGGTTGAGAAAGATCCCATGGCACCATCGGAAGAAGGTGTCCTGGCCAACATTCATCCCTCAACCAATACCAAAACAGATTAACTGGTCGTTTATCTCATTTAACTGGACCAGCCGTATCACCACTGTAGCTGCAAGAGCAGAAGTTGGGCACCCTGTGACAAGTGACCCACCTCCTGACCCCCTCAATGCCTCTCCAACATCTACCAGGCTCAAGTCAGGAGTGTGATGGAATTTCTCTCCACTCACCAGGATCGGTGCAGCTCCAACAACACTCAGGGAGCTCAATACCATCCAGGTCAGAGCAGTTCACTTGATTGGTGCCCCTGTCACCAGGTTCAACATCCACTCCCTCCCCCACCGGCGCACCGTGGCTGCAGTGTGGACCATCCACAGGATGCACTGCAGCGACTCGCCAAGGCTTCTTCGACAGCACCTCCCAAACCCGTGACCTCTACCACCTAGAAGGACAAGGGCAGCAATTTGGTGGGAACACCATCCCCTCCGAGTCACACACACCGTCCCGACTTGGAGACATATCATCCGTTCCTTCATCGTCGCTGGGTCAAAATCCTGGAACTCGTTACATAACAGCACTGTGGGAGAACCTTCACCACACGGACTGCAGCGGTTCAAGAAGGCAGCTCACCACCACCTTCTCAAGGGGCATCTAGGGATGGGCAATAAATATGGCCATGTCAGTGTCATCCATGTCCCGAGAAGAAATTAAATTAAAAAAACAGGAAGATTGCTCCGTATCGAAGGAACAGAAGATTTCCTTTCTCCTTCAACTCAGTCTGACGCCTCTACGCCTGAATCTCCAATCTGCCCCCTCCTCAAGCAAAATTGCCCCACCAGGTGCCTGGGTTGGTAGAATGATACATTATAGAAAATCTGCAAGCACCTTTCCCTTTCAACGTCAGCACTCAGTGGGGTAGATCTCGACTTTGTGCGATAGCGTAGAGCGGGTGATAGCGAACCAGCAGCCCGTTTTATATATCTCCTCGATTTTTATTTCTGTTGAGGTCAGATGTAAAACGGGCTGCCGTCTCGCTATCCCCCCCTTTTACACGATCGCACAAACTGAAGAACTACCCCAATTACTCCCCACCATTCTACTCCAACTTCACTCCCTTCAGCGACCAGGGCAGCTGGCCGACCCCGGTCTCTGAGCTGCTCCCTGCAACACTGACCTGGAGAGACTGGAGTTTCTGATCCCCCAACTCTGCTTTGTAGTTCCGGTGCATTGCCTGCAGGTCTTTCTCTGCCTCCTCCTTCTCCTTCCTCAGAACCACCAGCTGCAGGACCAGCACCTCCCGCTCCCTCCTCATTCTCACGGCCTCGTCTTGTCCCACTGTGGATTCAGTCCGGCCAGCCTACAAAAGGTCCATTGACGTTATTTGACGCGGAGTCACAAGCACTGAAAGTGAATTTGCGACAGGTGCCCAGGTCTACCAATCCAGGTCCCATCAAACTGGCTGCTCGATTATCACCAGAGCCCTGAGTAGTGTAGCCTAGTGGTCATGATACAACAAAAACTTGCATTTATATAGCACCTTTAACGTACTAAAACATCCCAAAGAGCTTCACGGGAGCGATATCAGACAAAATCTGACACCGAGCCAAAGAAGGAGGCATTAGGACAGGTGACCAAAAACTCGGTCAAAGAGGTAGGTTTTAAGGAGGGCCTTAAAGGAGGAGAGAGAGAGGTAGAGAGGCAGAGAGGTTTAGGGAGGGAATTTCAGAGCTTAGGGCCAAGACGGCTGAAGGCACGGCCGCCAATGGCGGAGTGAAGGAAATTGGGGTTGGTCAAGAGGCCAGAATTGGAGGAACGTAGAGTTATCGGTGGGTTGTAGGGCTGGACGAGGTTACAGAGATAGGGAGGGGATGAGGCCATGGAGGGATTTGAACACAAGGGTGAGAATTTTAAAATCGAGGCGTTCCCGGACCGGGAGCCAATGTAGGTCAGCGAGTGCGGGGGGTGATGGGTGAACGGGACTTGGTGCGAGTTAGGATACGGGCAGCAGAGTTTTGGATGAGCTCAAGTTTATGGAAGGTGGAAGATGGGAGACCGGCCAGGAGAGCATTGGAATATTGGACTAGCAACTAGAGGTCATGAGTTCAAATGCCATGGCAAGTAGTGACAATTAAACTCAATAAACCTGGTCATTTCCACCCTGGCACTAAAAAATAATCATGAAAAGTTGCCGGACTGTTGTAAAATCCCAACTGGTTCACTCATATCATTCAGGGAAGGGAACCTGCCACCCATATGTAGACTAGACCTACATGTGACTCCAGGCCCACACTATGTGGTTGGCTTCTTAATGCCCTCAAGGCAACTAGGTAGTGTTCAAAGACCAAATAAAAACCAAAAAAAGTACTGCTGACCTGACAGGCTCAGGATTATTGAGTCTGCCTTGGGCGATTGACCCAGTTTTAATCTCCCATCGGAGGGCACCCCAAAGTGACCCTGCTTATCCCTTTTCTCCCTTCTCCCCCACCCTGTAAACAGGATAACTATGTTTAACTCTCACTGAATCTCTTTCGGGCACCCAGTGACCAGTATCAAGAACTCCCAGGTCAGCGGCAGTCGCATTAGATCCAGAGTAAAGCTCCGCTCCCTTGTGTCTGCCCCAACAGTCCGCCTCAGCCCCAATCACGGAAGTGGGATACTTTTCCATCGCCCTGAGCTCTCACTCAATGGCGGCGCCAATTTACGGGGTAATTCTACCAGTTCACGCTCCATTTGGAGAACCTCACTCACCAGGTCTGATATAGGGGTTTGGGCACAGAGGTGAGTGGGATCTGCCGCACTTTCCGTTATGGGCACAAGTTCCATGGGGTAAACTGAACCCCCCCGAACCTGGATGCCCAGTCTATAGAGTTAACGATAGCGGGAGGCCATCTGGTGGCATTGCAACTCCTGCTACCGAGCTTCACTCAAAGGGAGTGTGGATCGTGGGACAGATTTAAGTGGCAGGAAAGTCGGGCGAATCATGAATTGGGCTCGGAGATCTCCTCGGCCAACCCTCCAATCCGTACTCCCTTGAGCCAGGCTCCACAGCCTCACCAGCTTTACCCCAGAGTCTTGTACGTATGGGAGCTGGTTTGCTGAATCCCTGCTCCCGGTACAGAGCCTCACCCACCCGGGGGCATACCGCGAAATATTCCTTTGACCTCATTTGGTTCTAGACTGTCCTCGATCAGATCACCCCTCAATCTTCAACAAGCCAAGTTTAAGCCACCTGTCCTCATAATTTAACCCTCTAAGCCCCAGTATCATTCTGGTGAATCTGCGCTGCACCCCCTCCAAGGCCAATCTATCCTTCCTGAGATGCGGTGCCCAGAACTGAATGCAGTTACTCCAGGTGGGGTCTGTCCAGATCTCTGTACAACTGACGCATTCACTTCCTCCCCTTTCACTCTTCGATGGGTCGAATGGCCACTTCTTGTTTGCTGAAGAGCAGCAGAAATGTCTGTTCTGTGCTTTGAGAGAACTTATATTCCTTTGACCTCATTTGGTCACGGAAGAACTCAGTGAGATTGTTGTGTTGAGTTGTGATGTGCTTGGAGCTGGTACCTACAGGGGACAGAAGCCCAGAAACTGGCAGGAACACACCTGGACAGGTAGCTACGTGAAAAAAATGGGAGATGTAACAATGTTCCTTCAACGTAACCATTCAGACATGTCTAAGAATGTTTAATTTAAATCCAGCTGTTATGACCATGTAAACTTCACGTAGACACAAAGAAGTAGTGTTACCAGCAAGAAGGGAATCTTTGCACACTGCACTCTCAAGGAATGGGCATTTTTCGTACTAGCAGATCTCATGGTGAGCGGCAGGATGCTTTGCCACATGGTGCGGTTAAGGCAGAGACCATTGCATCTTTTAAGAGATAATTGGATGAATATTTGAGATGGAGCAAGATACAGGGGCTAGGGGGAGAGCACGGGGCAGTGGGATTAGTTACTGATTGCTCTGACAAAGAGCCGGCACAGGCACGATGGGCCAAATGGCCTCCTTCTCTACTGTAATGTACCGCGGTTTAAAGACAGAGGGGGTGAATTTCCTCAGGGCTTCTCCTGCACCCAGGGTTTGAAATCACAAAATTTACCCTTTAGGTCCGATTAGTTTTGTGTTGTGGATGCTGGTCTAATTCACATCTGCACCGCGTTATCGTTGAGTGAATTTAGAATTTAAAGACTATTAACAGATAACACAAGAATCTTTAACACTCTTGGACTATAATGCATCAACGATTAGTCAGAAACGTCAAGTACAGAAATTACAGTCGGTAATACTATTTTATCTGAATTCCGGGCATGTTTTCGCGGGATTCACAGGTCGCCATCAGTCCTAACCTTTTGCTGCTCCAGTTCCCGCTCCATCCTCATCAATTCCCACTGTACTAAGGCAGCATTTTCTTCTGCCAACCTTGACCTCTTCTTCATTGCCATTGTGTAGAGAAGATCAGGATCAGAATGCAATGGTACCGCACCCTTCGGAGTGTGAGGAGATTAGGAGTAAAGTTAGTGTAAGAGGTAATAAAGTACAGAATGAGGAAAGGCCATTCAGCCCCACCAAGCCTGACAATCCCACTCACCAAAGGGCCGATAACACGTGCTCCCAACATGGAGAATTGCCTGCCAGGTTTGCACATCAGGTCACGGGAGTCCTTGCTACAATTTTCGGGGATCGGGGCCGCGATTTCCTGATTTTCCTCCCCTGGATGGGCGAGGCTTTGTGCTGGGAGCTCGGATTCGGAAAACCAGCTCCCATACATACAACACGCAATCAGTGAGGCCGTGCCCCCAGTGTGGAACCTGTCTCACAGGAGCATGGATCGGAGAGTTGCCCCGAGGTGGTCTGTGTGCCAAATGCAGTGTCAGCCGTGGCTCAGTGGGGAACATACTCTCGCCTCTGAGTCAGGAGGTCGTGGATTCAAGTCCCACTCCGGAGACTTGAGCCCATAATCCAGGCTGACACTCCCACTGCAGTACTGAGGGGGTGCTGCACTGGCAGAGGTGCCATCTTTCAGATGAGACATTAAATCTCTCAAGTGGATGTAAAAGATCCCATGGCACTATTTTGAAGAAAAACAGGGGAGGTGTCCTGGGGCCAATATTTATCCTTCAACTGACGATCCGGATTCTTTCCCCTCAGTCTGGTTCAGTAATAACTGCAGTCAAATACATTTTAAAGTTCAGCACAACTTTAATAGCAGGGTTCTTAGTCTGCAGCATTGATTTGGACTCCTGATAGAGTCCCTCTATGCTGGCAGAGCAAGAACAAGAAACATACAGAAATCCACACGTTTTTATACAGATGAATAGGGTTGGAACATACTTAACGAGGGTCAACACCAATCATAAGCCGGGCATAGGTTGCCATGCGAGGTTACATTATTTCCGGCCAATCATAGATCGTCCATGTGCTGATCATGCTGCTGTTAGACATCAAAGGGGATACTTCCTCATCTTCCAACTTGGAATGTTCTTCCCTGTTCCTTCTGTTCCTTATCTCCCAACCTGGAATGTCTTTCAACTTTGGCTAAGCTCGTTACCTATATTGATCTGCCATAAACATGGAGACATTCAGACCAGTCCTTGAATCACATCAAAGACCTATCATTGATAAGACAATGCAGGCCTGCTGACGAAGCAAACATATGGCCCAGCAGGAGGGCCAGGCCACTTGTATCAATCTCAGTTACTAACTAATTAACCCTTTCTAACCATTTTGCATTCTGCTTCTTTGCCACGTAGGCATTTTAATATTTTACTGAAAACTGACCATGTAGGGATTCTCACAACCACCATCATTAAAAACAGATTATCTGCTCATTATCACATTGCTGTTTGTGGGACCTTGCTGTGCGCAAATTGGCCGCCAACACATTACAACAGTGACGACACTTCGAAAGTACTCCATTGGCTGTAAAGCGCTGTGGGACGTCCTGAGGTCGTGAAAGGCGCTATAGAAATGCAAGTTCTTTGTTTTTAATACATGGCCGTCACAACTAACCTGTGATTAAAATCTGTTCTACCATCCATTCTCCCTTTGAGTGAGGATTCACGGCAAGAGTGGAATCCCACCGGATGCTCCCCGTCATCGTTAACTATACACATAGAAAACCAAGACTCGAGAGGATGGGTCTCTCGTCTGAAGCTGGTCAGTGTATCAGATTGCCTATTGGCTGATGCCCCACCGCAGGACTTGAGTAGTCCAGTTCTGATGGAAGAGTTGCATTGGTGGAGGAGCCATCCTGTGGATGAAACATTAAACCGAGGTCCTGTCTGTCTGATCACTTAAAGCTGCAACGGGGAGATGGTAGGGTCGGTGTTCTAGAAGGACAAGCAAATCGGCAGATGGGCCTTTTTCACCGAAACCTATCTCGCGACATTGGTGACTATGGACATCGTCATTTTAAATAAAAGAAAGGACTTGCATTTTATATAGCGCCTCTCATGACCGAAGACATCCCAAAGCACTTTACAGCCCATGAAGTACTTTTGAAGTGTAGTCACTGTTGGAAACACGGCAGCCAATTTGTACACAGCAAGATCCCACAAACAGCGATGTGATATTGACCAGATAATGTGTTTTAGTGATGCTGGTTGAGGGATAAATATTGGTCCAGGACACCGGGGAGAACTCCCCTGCTCTTCTTCACAATAGTGGCCATGGGATCTTTCACATCCACCTGATACAGACCTAACCAGATTCAAACTGAATCAAGAAATTGGACAAATCATCAAAATCCTCAACTATCCCAGGATAACGAAAGGTACATTGTAACGTTTCCTACATCACAACAGTGACTACACTTCAAAAGTACTTCATTGGCTGTAAAGCGCTTTGGGACGTCCCGAGGCCGTGACAGGCGCTATAGAAATGCAGGTCTTTCTTTTTCTTTGTAAAACGTGCTGGGACACTCACCTGGGGCCTGGGCTCTGCCATCTTGTCCAGCTGCTCCAGTCTGTGTCTGAGTTGCTGTAGACTTTCTTCCTCCACCTGCAGCCTCTCTCTTAACCTCTGGATGTTGCTGAGAAGTGCCTGCGTTTCACCTGCACTTCTGCTCCCGGCTTTTCCCCACACAAGTTCGGAAATTAGTGTAAACATTTTGCGATGACGTTGTCAATGGCAACAGCAGAACCGAACTTTAGTCAAGGCCCCCCCGAATGATTGGGTGGGGAAACACGCCGGCCAGTGCAGCAACGTGAGGCCTTAATAGACTGGGAGGGTCCCAGGTCTGATCTTGGGTTTGTGCCAAATTAGCTGATCTCAGCTGGACCATCGTTGGTGGCACAGAAACTGGGCCTGAGCACCCCGTGGTACTGAGAAGTTAGTGTTGTGACCTTAGCCGTCGATTACTTGACCCTTTCCTGTGATGTTCCTCTGTTCACTATTGTAAAGGGGCAGGCGTTTAGTCTGTTTGCTTTAACTTGGCTTAACGCCTCTATTAAAATAACAGAGACCGGCATGTCGTTATCCGTTCGGCTGGTAACAGTGTTTTGTACGTTTAAAATAAAATATAACTTACAGAGGACTGGGGAGCTGAGTGGGTTAAACTCTTGTCTAAACATGGGGCCATCGATATAAGATAATCACTAATTAATCCAATAAAGAATTCCGGAGAAACTTCTTTTACCCCGAGATTGGTTAGAATGTGGAACTCGCTACCACATGGAATCATAGAATATTACAGCACAGAAGGAGGCCATTCGGCCCATCGTGCCTGTGCCAGCTCTTTGAAAGAGCTATCCAATATTAGTCCCACTCCCCTGCCCTTTCCCCATAGCCCTGCAAATTTTTCCCCTTCAAGTATGGAGTAGTTGAGGAGACTACTATTTAAGGGGAAGCTGGATAAACACATGAGGGAGAAGGGAATAGAAGGTTATGTTAGATAAAGGTTTAGATGAAGAGGGGAGGGAGGAGGCTCGTGTGGAGCATAAACACCGGCCTGGACCAGGCTGAATGGCCTGTTTCTGTGCTGTAATTTCTTTTACATTTGTCCACCCCAGTCCATCACCGGCATCTCCACATCGTAATTTCTATGTGATTGAACTCCTGAGTGCTGCGGAGTGTTTCCCCTCACCTTTGAGATAATCCGCGACCTGCTCCTTCAGCTCCTCCTTAATCCTCCTGATCTGTTGCTTTTTCTGGCTGTATTCCTGACCTAGACAGCGCTGTGTCCGTGAGGGGTGTCTCTCGCTTTGCGACGGGACAGGTTCTGAGACCAGCTCCAGTAAACCCTGTCAGAGAAAGATATGCTCTCATTATGTCCCTGAAAATGAAAACAGTCCCTTCAGTGGTCTAAATGGCTCATCCAGAAACATCACCACCAAACATTCGACGAGGGGCTCCCTGGTGACTCAGTGGGACTATACTAGTAAGAACATAAGAACATAAGAAATAGGAGCAGGAGTAGGCCAATCGGCCCCTCGAGCCTGCTCCGCCATTCAATAAGATCATGGCTGATCTGATCCTAACCTCAAATCTAAATTCATGTCCAATTTCCTGCCCGCTCCCCGTAACCCCTAATTCCCTTTACTTCTAGGAAACTGTCGATTTCCGTTTTAAATTTATTTAATGATGTAGCTACCACAGCTTCCTGGGGCAGCAAATTCCACAGACCTACTACCCTCTGAGTGAAGAAGTTTCTCCTCATCTCAGTTTTGAAAGAGCAGCCCCTTATTCTAAGATTATGCCCCCTAGTTCTAGTTTCACCCATCCTTGGGAACATCCTTACCGCATCCACCCGATCAAGCCCCTTCACAATCATATATGTTTCAATAAGATCGCCTCTCATTCTTCTGAACTCCAATGAGTAGAGTCCCAATCTACTCAACCTCTCCTCATATGTCCGCCCCCTCATCCCCGGGATTAACCGAGTGAACCGAGTCTACTCAGTCTGACTCTGTGCCCCTCACTTCAATCTCAAGATACTACTGTAAAAGTGTCAACTCCTCCACTTCCCACATTCAGAGACTTGAGCACTAAATCTAGGCTGACACTCCAGAAAGACCATACGACCATAAGAGATAGGAGCAGGAGTAGGCCATTCGGCCCCCTCGAGCCTGCTCCGCCATTTAGTGAGATCATGGCTGATCTGATTTTTACCTCAACTCCACTTTCCCGCCCTTTCCCCATATCCTTTGACTCCCTTGCTGATCAAAAATTTGTCTAACTCAGCCTTGAATGTATTCAATGACTCAGCCTCCACAGCTTTTTGGGGTAAAGAATTCCAAAGATTCACGACTGTCTGGGAGAAGAAATTCCTCCTAATTTCCGTCTTAAACAGGCGAGCCCTTATTCTGAGACTATGCCCCCTAGTTTTAGATTCCCCCATGAGGGGTAACATCCTCTCAGCATCTACCCTATCGAGTCCCCTCAGAATCTTGTATGTTTCAATAAGATCTCCTCTCATTCTTCTAAACTCCAATGAGTGTAGACCCAACCTGTTCAATCTTTCCTCATAAGACAACCCTTCCATACCCGGAATCAACCTAGTGAACCTTCTCTGAACTGCCTCCAATGCAAGTATGTCCTTCCTTAAATAAGGGCACCAGAACTGTACGCAGTACTCCAGGTGTGGTCTCACCAGCAGCCTATACAGTTTGCCTTCCGGATTACCTGCTGCACCTGTATGTTGACTTTTTGTGTTTCATGTACGAGGACACCCAGATCCCTCTGTACCGCAGCATTTTGTAGTATTTCTTCATTCAAATAATATTTTGCTTTTTCATTTTTCCTCCCAAAGTGGATGACTTCACATTTTCCCACATTATGTTCCATCTGCCAAATTTTTGCCCATTCGCTTAACCTGTCAATATCCCTTTGCAGACACTTTGTGTCCTCATCGCAACTTGCTTTTCCACCTATCTTTGTATCATCAGCAAATTTGGCCACAAGACACTCTGTTCCTTCATCCAAGTCATTGATATATATTGTAAATAGTTGAGGCCCCAGCACTGAGACCTGCGGCACCCCACTAGTTACAGACTGCCATTTTGAAAATGACCCTTTTATCTCGACTCTTTGTTTTCTGTTAGTTAGACAATCCTCTATCCATGCCAGTATACTACGCCCACCATTAGCTCTTATCTTGTGCAGTAATCTTTTATGTGGCACCTTATCGAATGCCTTTTGGAAATCCAAATATACTGCATCCATTGGTTCCCCTTTATCCACCCTGCCCGTTACTTCCTCAAAGAACTCTAATCAATTTGTCAGACGTGATTTCCCCTTCATAAAACCATGTTGACTCTCCTTGATTGTATTATGAGTCTCCAAACGTCCTGCTACTACTTCCTTAATAATGGAATCTAGCATTTTCCCAATGACAGATGTTAGGCTAACTAGTCTATAGTTACCTGCTTTCTATCTGAGTGCAAAAGACAAGGCTGAAGCATTTGAAACCATCTTCAGCCAGAAGTGCCAAGTGGATGATCCATCTCAGCCTCCTCCCGATATCCCCACCATCACAGAAGCCAGTCTTCAGCCAATTCGATTCAATCCACGTGATATCAAGAAATGGCTGAATGCACTGGATACAGCAAAGGCTATGGGCCCCGACAACATCCCGGCTGTAGTGCTGAAGACTTGTGCTCCAGAACTAGCTGCGCCTCTAGCCAAGCTGTTCCAGTAGAGCTACAACACTGGCATCTACCCGACAATGTGGAAAATTGCCCAGGTATGTCCTGTCCACAAAAAGCAGGATAAATCCAATCCGGCCAATTACCGCCCCATCAGTCTACTCTCGATCATCAGCAAAGTGATGGAAGGTGTCGTTGACAGTGCTATCAAGCAGCACTTACTCACCAATAACCTGCTCACTGATGCTCAGTTTGGGCTCCGCCAGGACCACTCGGCTCCAGACCTCATTACAGCCTTGGTCCAAACATGGAGAAAAGAGTGAATTCCAGAGGTGAGGTGAGAGTGACTGCCCTTGACATCAAGGCAGCATTTGACCGAGTGTGGCACCAAGGAGCCCTAGTAAAATTGAAGTCAATGGGAATCAGGGGGAAAACTCTCCAGTGGCTGGAGTCATACCTAGCACAAAGGAAGATGGTAGTGATTGTTGGAGGCCAATCATCTCAGCCCCAGGACATTGCTGCAGGAGTTCCTCAGGGCAGTGTCCTAGGCCCAACCATCTTCAGCTGCTTCATCAATGACCTTCCCTCCATCATAAGGTCAGAAATGGGGATGTTCGCTGATGATTGCACAGTGTTCAGTTCCATTCGCAATCCCTCAGATAATGAAGCAGTCCATGCCCGCTTGCAGCAAGACCTGGACAACATCCAGGCTTGGGCTCATAAGTGGCAAGTAACATTCGCGCCAGACAAGTGCCAGGAAATGACCATCTCCAACAAGAGAGAGTCTAACCACCTCCCCTTGACATTCAACGGCATTACCATCACCGAATCCCACACCATCAACATCCTGGGGGTCACCATTGACCAGAAACTTAATTGGACCAGCCATATAAATACTGTGGCTACAAGAGGAGGTCAGAGGCTGGGTATTCTGCGGCGAGTGACTCACCTCCTGACTCCCCAAATCCTTTTCACCATCTACAAGGCACAAATCAGGAGTGTGATGGAATACTCTCCACTTGTCTGGATGAGTGCAGCTCCAACAACACTCAAGAAGCTCGACACCATCCAGGACAAAGCAGCCCGCTTGACTGGCACCCCATCCACCACCCTAAACATTCACTCCCTTCACCACCGGTGCACTATGGCTGCAGTGTGTACCATCCACAGGATGCACTGCAGCAACTCGCCAAGGCTTCTTCGACAGCACCTCCCAAACCCGCGACCTCTACCACCTAGAAGGACAAGGGCAGCAGGCACATGGGAACAACACCACCTGTACGTTCCCCTCCAAGTCACACACCATCCCGACTTGGAAATATATCGACATTCCTTCATCGTCGCTGGGTCAAAATCCTGGAACTCCCTTCCTAACAGCACTGTGGGAGAACCTTCACCACACGGACTGCAGTGGTTCAAGAAGGCGGCTCACCACCACCTTCTCAAGGGCAATTAGGGATGGGCAATAAATGCCGGCCTCGCCAGCGACGCCCACATCCCATGAACGAATAAATCCCTTCTTGAATCGGGGTGATACGTTTGCGGTTTTCCAATCCACTGGGACCTTTCCAGAATCTAGTGAATTCTGGAAGATTACAACCAATGCATCCACTATCTCTGTAGCCACTTCCTTTAAGACCCTCGGATGCAAGCCATCAGGTCCAGGGGACTTGTCAGCCTTTAGACCCATTAGTTTACCTCGTACTTTTTCTCTCCCTCCCCTTTGCCCCTTGATTTCCTACTATTATTGGTATATTATTAGTGTCTTCTACTGTGAAGACAGATACAAAATATCTGTTCAATTCCTCTGCCATTTTCTTGTTTTCCAATATTATTTCCCCAGTCTCACCCTCTAAGGGACCAATGTTTACTTTAGCTACCCTCTTCCTTTTTATAAACTTGTACCAGCTTTTACTGTCAGTTTTTATATATTTTGCTAGTTTATTCTCATTATTTATTTTCTCCCTCTTTATTGTTCTTTTAGTCATCCTTTGCTGGTTTTTAAAGTTTTTCCAATCTTCGGGCTTACCAGTAATCTTTGCCATGTTGTATGCTTTTTCTTTTAACCTGATACCATCCTTGACTTCCTTTGTTAGCCATGGTTGGTTCACCTTTTTTGTGGAGTCTTTCCTCCTCACAGGGATATATTTTTGTTGCAAGTCATAAAATATATTTTTTAATGTTTGCCACTGCTTATCCACCATCATACCATCTAATCTGTTTACCCAGTCCGCTTTAGCCAATTCCGCCCTCATTCCTTTATAATTGCCCTTATTTAAGTTTAATACAGTAGTTTCAGACCCAAGATCCTCGCTCTCAAGCTGGATGTGAAATTCTATCATGTTATGATCACTGCTTCCCAAGGGATCCTTTATTTTGAGATCATTAATTAATCCTGTTTCGTTACCCATTACCAGATCCAAAATGGCCTGTTCCCTGGTTGGTTCCCTGACGTATTGGTCTAAGAAACAGTCCCTAATATACTCTATGAGCTCCTCCTCAGGGCTATTTTTGCCAATTTGATTTGTCCAATCTATGTGAAAGTTAAAATAGCCCAGGATTATTGCATTACCTTTTTTTACAAGCCCCCCTTATTTCCTGATTTATATTTTGCCCTAGAGTGTAGCTACTGTTAGGGGGCCTATATACTACTCCCACCAGTGATTTCTTTCCCTTGCTATTTCTTACCTCCACCCAAATTGATTCGACATCTTGATCTTCTGAGCCAAGATCATTTCTCACTATTATACCAATTTCATCCTTTATTAACAGAGCTACCCCACCACCTTTACCTTTTTTCCTATCCTTCCGAAATGTTAAATAACCCTGAATATTTAGCTCCCAACCACGTCTCTGTAATGGCCACAAGATCATACCCATTTGTTTCTATTTGTGCCATCAATTCATCTGTCTTATTACGAATGCTGCACGCATTCAGATAAAGAACCTTTAATTTTGTCTTTTTACCATTCTTTCCTACCCCGGCCCCATTTGCTACTGCACTCTTATGTTTGTACGTTCTGTCCCTTCCTGACACACTCTGTTTATCATTACCCCCATCACTTTCCTGTACTACTTCCTTGTCTTTTCTCTTTATCAATCTAAACTTCGCCCCACCTGAGCCCTCCCCCCCTCTTTTTAATTTAAAGCCTTCTCTACCGCCCTGGTTATTCAGTTTGCCAGAACACTGGTCCCAGCATGGTTCAGGTGTAGTCCGTCCCAACGGAACAGCTCCCTCTTTCCCCAGTACTGGTTCCAGTGCCCCATGAATCGAAACCCACTTCTCCCACACCAATCTTTGAGCCACGCATCCATCTCTCTGATCTGATTTACCCTGTGCCAATTTGCTCGTGGCTCAGGTAATAATCCGGAGATTATCACCTTTGTGGTTCTGCTTTTAATTTAGTCCCTAGCTGCTCAAACTCCCTCAGCAGAACCTCTTTCTTAGTCCTACCTATGTTGTTGGTACCTACGTGGACCATGACAACTGGATCCTCCCCCTCCCACTCCAAGTTTCTCTCCAGCCCTGAGGCAATGTCCTTAACCCTGGCACCGGGTAGGCAACACAGCCTTCGGGACTGTCACTCTTGGCTGCAGAGAACAGTGTCTATCCCTCTAATTATACTGTCGCCTACTACAACCATATTCCTTTTTACTCCCCCCTACTGAATGGCCCCCTGAACCACGATGCCGTGGCCAGTTTGCTCATCCTCCCTGCACTCGTCCACAAGAGCTGCAAGAACCTCGTATCTATTGGACAAATGCAGAGGCTGAGGCTCCTGCAGTGCTCCCTCCTGGATCCTCATACCTGCCTCACTCGCAGTCACACCCTCCTGTCCCTGACCACGGGCCAATTCTACAGTATTTAGTCTAAGGGGCGTGACTGCCTCCTGGATCAAAGTGTCCAGGTAACTTTCTCCCTCCCTGATGCCTCACAATGTCTGCAGCTCGGACTCCAGCCCCTCAACTCGGAGCCGAAGTTCCTCGAGCTGCAGACACTTCCCGCAGATGTAGTCGCCCCGGACAAAACTGTCCAGTAGCTCCCACATATTGCAGCTGCAACACATCTCCTGCCCTGTCATAACTATTTTATTTATTTAATTGATTACTACAATGCCAAACCAATTATTTTTATGTTGAACCAAGTACTGGCCTTGTTTAATTTATTAAATTAAGTTTCATTTTTTAAAAAATTTAGTTTTATGCTCTAAGTTACTGAGCCCACAGTCCGAAGAAAGAAGAAAACAGACGAGATCCTCACCACCAACCACCTACCTGCCTAACCTGTGACGTCACATGGCAGTTTTGTTTTATTGTTGCTGTGACCTGCTCTCGGTACGCCCCTCCCCGCTCTCCGTACGCCCCTCCCCGCTCTCCGTACGCCCCTCCCCGCTCTCCGTACGCCCCTCCCCGCTCTCCGTACGCCCCTCCCCCGCTGTCCGTACGCCCCTCCCCGCTCTCCGTACGCCCCTCCCCGCTGTCCGTACGCCCCTCCCCCGCTCTCCGTGCGCCCCTCCCCGCTCTCCGTACGCCCCTCCCCGCTCTCCGTACGCCCCTCCCCGCTGTCCGTACGCCCCTCCCCCGCTCTCCGTACGCCCCTCCCCCGCTCTCCGTACGCCCCTCCCCCGCTCTCCGTACGCCCCTCCCCCGCTCTCCGTACGCCCCTCCCCCGCTCTCCGTACGCCCCTCCCCCGCTCTCCGTACGCCCCTCCCCCGCTCTCCGTACGCCCCTCCCCCGCTCTCCGTACGCCCCTCCCCCGCTCTCCGTACGCCCCTCCCCCGCTCTCGGTACGCCCCTCCCCGCTCTCCGTACGCCCCTCCCCGCTCTCGGTGCGCCCTCCCCGCTCTCGGTACGCCCCTCCCCGCCCTCGGTACCCTCCTCCCCGCCCTCGGTACCCTCCTCCCCGCCCTCGGTGCCCTCCTCTCCGCCCTCGGTGCCCTCCTCCCCGCACTCGGTGCCCTCCTCTCCGCCCTCGGTGCCCTCCTCTCCGCCCTCGGTGCCCTCCTCTCCGCCCTCGGTACCCTCCTCTCCGCCCTCGGTACGCCCCTCACCGCCCTCGGTGCCCTCCTCTCCGCCCTCGGTGCCCTCCTCTCCGCCCTCGGTGCCCTCCTCTCCGCCCTCGGTGCCCTCCTCTCCGCCCTCGGTGCCCTCCTCTCCGCCCTCGGTGCCCTCCTCTCCGCCCTCGGTGCCCTCCTCTCCGCCCTCGGTACCCTCCTCTCCGCCCTCGGTACCCTCCTCTCCGCCCTCGGTGCCCTCCTCTCCGCCCTCGGTGCCCTCCTCTCCGCCCTCGGTGCCCTCCTCTCCGCCCTCGGTGCCCTCCTCCCCGCCCTCGGTGCCCTCCTCCCCGCCCTCGGTGCCCTCCTCCCCGCCCTCGGTGCCCTCCTCCCCGCCCTCGGTACCCTCCTCCCCGCCCTCGGTACCCTCCTCCCCGCCCTCGGTACCCTCCTCCCCGCCCTCGGTACCCTCCTCTCCGCCCTCGGTACCCTCCTCTCCGCCCTCGGTACCCTCCTCTCCGCCCTCGGTACCCTCCTCTCCGCCCTCGGTACCCTCCTCTCCGCTGACTAATCAAATGCACCTCACCCCTTACTGCACCAAATCCCCTCACTCACCAAATTCCCAATAGACTCCGTCGATAGCTGCTACTCCGTGCGTTAGCAAAACCCTTCTGAATTTATGCTAGCTAGAATGCCTCTCGGTCTCAGCCCAGTGCAGGATTGAGACTGAGAGGCATCCCACACTGGATCAGTTTTAGTTGTAAGAGATCGAAGGAATTCAGATGACATTAACAAATCATCAGATCATCTTTGGCTAGCTTTATAACTTAACAAAATCCAGGCTGACACTCCCAGTGCCAGTACTGAGGGAGTGCTGCACTGTCGGTGGTGCCATCTTTTAGGGGCGACGTTAAACCGAGGCCCCGCCTGCCCTCTCAGGTGGATGTAAAAGATCTTTCTTAGACCAAGATGGAGACAACCACCAACCTTAGCTGCGAGGTGCTGCTTGCGTTCCTCCTCGTGCTGCTTGGACCTTTCTTTCTTCTTCTCCCAACGTTGCTTTTTCACCATCTGTCAAAAAATGCATTTCCTTAAATCCCAGCCGCTCAAAGAGAGATAGGACCCACCGCATTCCTCAAATCCGAGAGTCAGACGCCGGGCAAGGATCAGTGACGCAGGGGCAGTAGGATCACAAACATCTTTGGGCTCAATCAGGCTCAAGGAGTCCGTGCATTCTGACAGAGCTCGATGCTCACTCACCCACCTTCTAACCATAAGTAAAAGAGATCTGAGGGGGAAGGTGTTAGCTCGATTATTATAGAGAAGAGATCCAGCAAGCAAGTTGGGTGTCAGCCATGGCTCAGTGGGTAGCACTCTTGCCTTTCAGTTAGTAAAGGTTGTGGGTTCAAGTCCCACTTCAAGCACATAAATCCAGGCTGACACTCTGAGTGCTGCACTGTCAGATGGGATGTTAAACTGAGGCCCCGTCTGCCCCCTCAGGTGGACGTAAAAGATCCCACGGCCGCTATTTTGAAGACGAGCAGGGGAGTTCTCCCCGGTGTCCTGGGGCCAATATTTATCCCTCAACCAACATCACTTAAAAAAAAATAGATAATCTGGTCATTGTCGTATTGCTGTTTGTGGGATCTTGCTGTGTGCAAATTGGCTGCCGCGTTTCCTACATCGCAACAGAGACTATACTTCAAAAAAAGTACTACACAGGCTGTAAAGCGTTTTGAGGTCATGAGAGGCGCTATATGCTATTTAAGGAAATAAGAGTCCTTTCTTTAAGAAGAAGGCTGTACTATTGAGTCACATCAGTAGGGTACTCGTTGAAGATTATCATCTGTACTTTGAGAACTGATTCCAGTGTTTGGTGCCCAAGGGAAGATATTGTGTTGAAAAGATTCTGTCATTTGGTGCATGAACTGTGAGGGTGTTACTTACCTGCAATTCTTGTACGAGACCTCCTAATCTTTTCACGTCCTTGCTGCAGAGGTCAGCGGCTGAGCTGAGCCTCCTCCGTAGTTCTCCGATGCTGGATCGGAGTTGCTGCGTGAGTTCCCGGTAATCCCAGGAGGTCCGATTGACCTGGTTGGTGAGGCCCCTCAGCCCTTGAGCAAGGGTCAGTGCAGAGATCGTCTGTCCGGGCCAGGACTCTGTTTGGGAGACAGGACACAGCATAAGGAACAGCACTGCAGCAACTCGCCAAGGCTTCTTCGACAGCACCTCCCAAACCCGCGACCTCTACCACCTAGAAGGACAAGAGCAGCAGGTACATGGGAACGACACCACCTGCACGTTCCCCTCCAAGTCACACACCATCCCGACTTGGAAATATATCGCCGTTCCTTCATCGTCGCTGGGTCAAAATCCTGGAACTCCCTTCCTAACAGCACTGTGGGAGAACTGTCACCACACGGACTGCAGCGGTTCAAGAAGGCGGCTCACCACCACCTTCTCAAGGGCAATTAGGGATGGGCAATAAATGCCGGCCTCGCCAGCGACGCCCACATCCAATGAACGAATAAAAAAAATACTATCTGGTTTTCACCGTCTCCCCGGGGAGCCTGTTCCATAGATTGACCACCCGCTCACTCAAATATTGTTTCCGCAGATTAATTTTGAATTTACCCCCCTTCGAGCGCAGGCCGTGTCCTCTGGTTCTACTGTTCTGGACAAGGTGAAACAGCTGGACATGGTCTACGTTATCTAGTCCCTTTAGAATTCTAAAAACAGCAATCATATCACCTCTTAACCTTCTCTTTTCCAGTGAGAACATGCCCAATTTACATAATCGCTCCTCATAATCCAATCCCTCCATCCCCTCAATCACTCTGGTTGCTCTCTTCTGTATCCTTTCAATCGCTGAAATGTCCTTTTTGTGCTGTGGTGATCAGACGATAGTCCACTTATCAGAGCAGTAGACTCTGAATTGCTCAACACACATTATATTATCGATATCGGTCGTGTCTTGTCTCCGAGCCGGGAGTTTGTGGGTTCAAGCCCCACGCCTGCAATTCAGCACCTAACCACAGTACAGTGCTGCTGATACAGGGGTACCGCCCTTCAAATGAGACGTTAAGCCGAGGCCCCATCTGCCTCTTCCAGTGGTTCAGGTAGAGATTAAAGGTCCCCCTGGCACTATTCGAACAAGAGCAGGGAGTTATCCCAGTGCCTTGGCCAACATTCTTCCCTCAACCAACGCCTGTGAAAACAGGGGGCCCTCAGGGCTGTTCGTGAGATTTTGTTGTCCGGGGATTGGCTGCAACTGACTGTATGTGAACCACTGAGAGACGTGATATAAAGTGCTACAAAAGAAGAAAAAAAAATAGACTTGCATTTGTATAGCGCCTTTCACAACCTCAGGACGTCCCAAAGCTCTTTACAGCCAATGAAGTACTTTTGAAGTGTAGTCGCTGCTGAAATGTAGGAAACGCGGCAGCCAATTTGCGCACAGCAAGATCCCACAGACAGCAATGAGATAATGACCAGGTAATCTGTTTTGCACAATCCAGGCTGACACTCCCGGTACTGAGGGAGTGCTGCACCCTGGGAGGTGCCGTCTTTTCGATGGGAAGTTAAACCGAGGCCCCGTCCGCCCTCTCGGGTGGATGTAAAAGATCCCACAGCCATTATTTCGAAGAAGAGCAGGGGGAGTTCTCCCCTGGTGTCCTGGGGCCAATATTTATCCCTCAATCAACATCGCTAAAAAAACAGATTAACTAAAGGAAAGAACTCGCATTTATATCGTGCCTTCCACGACCTCAGGACTACCCAATGTGCTTTACAGCCAATGAAGTACTTTTTTGAAGTGTAGTCATTTGTTTGCTGTTTGTGGGATCTTGCTGTGCGCATGTTGACAGCGGTGTTCTGCCTACATAACAACAACATACACTTCCAAAAAGTAATTCGTTGGCTGAGAAGCACTTTGGGACATCCCGAGGATGTGAACGGCGCTATAGAAACGCAAATTCTTTCTTTAACAGAGGCGAGGAGATTACCTGCCAGTTTCAGACAGTAGATCAGCACTGAATAGCTGTTTCCTCCCACAGCCTGACTCAGAAGGGTTCTCATGAATCCGTGGCTGGGTCCCACGTCTCTCTCCGCCACATCGAGCACATGCACTAACGGGCTGACCCTATAGAGAGACACAATAATCGCTATAATCAGTGGGTGGGTCGGAGGTGCTACCGATGTGGTTACGGTCTGTTTGCACAATTCTAACTTTGTCCGTCGCTCAACAACAACAACAACAACAACAACAACAACAACAACTTGCATTTATGCAGAAAAATGTCCCAAGGCGCTTCACAGTAGCGTAATCAGAAAAAAAAATGGGTGTTGAACCACATAAGAAGCCATTAGGGCAGATGAAAGAAAGCTTGGTCAAAGAGGGAGGTACGTCTTCAAGGAGGAGGGAGAGGTAGAAAGTCGGAGAGGTTTATGGAGGGAATTCCAGAGCTGAGGCAGCTGATTCCAGCCCTCTTGTTTTGGATCAGACAGCCTGGTCTGAGAGTTTAGCTGCTGGAAATTTCCAGAGAGCGAGGTGCTGGAAGTCTTAACGTGCATCAAGGTAGATAAATCTCCGGGACCTGATGAAATGTATCCCAGGACGTTATGGGAGGTTAGGGAGGAAATTGCAGGTCCCCTAGCAGAGATATTTGAATCATCGACAGCTACAGGTGAGGTGCCTGAAGATTGGAGGGTAGCAAATGTTGTGCCTTTGTTTAAGAAGGGCGGCAGGGAAAAGCCTGGGAACTACAGACCGGTGAGCCTGACATGTGTAGTGGGTAAGTTGTTAGAGGGTATTCTGAGAGACAGGATCTACAGGCATTTGGAGAGGCAGGGACTGATTAGGAACAGTCAGCATGGTTTTGTGAGAGGAAAATCATGTCTCATGAATTTGATTGAGTTTTTTGAAGGGGTAACCAAGAAGATAGATGAGGGCTGTGCAGTAGTCGTGGTCTACATGGACTTCAGCAAAGCCTTTGACAAGGTACCGCATGGTAGGTTGTTACATAAGGTTAAATCTCACGGGATCCAAGGTGAGGTAGCCAATTGGATACAAAATTGGCTTGACGACAGAAGACAGAGGGTGGTTGTAGAGGGTTGTTTTTCAAACTGGAGGCCTGTGTCCAGTGGTGTGCCTCAGGGATCGGTGCTGGGTCCGCTGTTATTTGTTATTTATATTAATGATTTGGATGAGAATTTAGGAGGCATGGTTAGTAAGTTTGCAGATGACACCAAGATTGGTGGCATTGTGGACAGTGAAGAAGGTTATCTAGGATTGCAACGGGATCTTGATAAATTGGGCCAATGGGCCGATGAATGGCAGATGGAGTTTAATTTAGATAAATGTGAGGTGATGCATTTTGGAAGATCGAATCGGGCCAGGACCTACTCCGTTAATGGTAGGGCGTTGGGGAGAGTTATAGAACAAAGAGATCTAGGAGTACAGGTTCATAGCTCCTTGAAAGTAGAGTCACAGGTGGATAGGGTGGTGAAGAAGGCATTCGGCATGCTTGGTTTCATTGGTCAGAACATTGAATACAGGAGTTGGGATGTCTTGTTGAAGTTGTACAAGACATTAGTAAGGCCACACTTGGAATACTGTGTACAGTTCTGGTCACCCTATTATAGAAAGGATATTATTAAACTAGAAAGAGTGCAGAAAAGATTTACTAGGATGCTACCACGACTTGATGGTTTGACTTATAGGGAGAGGCTGGATAGACTGAGACTTTTTTCCCTGGAGAGTAGGAGGTTAAGGGGTGATCTTATAGAAGTCTATAAAATAATGAGGGGCATAGATAAGGTCGATAGTCAAAATCTTTTCCCAAAGGTAGGGGAGTCTATAACGAGGGGACATAGATTTAAGGTGAGAGGGGAGAGATACAAAAGGGTCCAGAGGGGCAATTTTTTCACTCAAAGGGTGGTGAGTGTCTGGAACGAGCTGCCAGAGGCAGTAGTAGAGGCGGGTACAATTTTGTCTTTTAAAAAGCATTTGGACAGTTACATGGGTAAGATGGGTATAGAGGGATATGGGCCAAGTGCAGGCAACTGGGACTAGCTTAGTGGTATAAACTGGGCCACATGGACATGTTGGGCCGAAGGGCCTGTTTCCATGTTGTAACTTCTATGATTCTATGATTCTATAACCTTTGTTCTCCAGAAGAAGGATTTTTGGTAAAGTTTCGCCCTGCCTTGACTGAGACCGAGACCTCCATAGGATTGTGTTTGGGGCCTATTTGGAGGGCATGGAGGCCTCTACTTGGACTTGGAGACTACCCCAGGGAGCACTGCCGGGCTTTCCCTGGAGGTCCCAGCGATCAGACGGCAGGGGAACGGGCCAGGAACACAAGCCCAGCCTTCCCGCCAGAATATGCATGCAGCAGATTGGGAAGAGGCGGTGGTGATAGAGGCCGGGGTGGTGGGGGGAATTAAGGTTGGGGCAGGAAGAGTGGCAGCAGGACTTTCCACCTTGACCTTACCCTGTTTTCCAGACCAAGTGACTTACGATGTATCGAGCACTTCACGGAGGGGAAACGGGCGTGGTGCAGTCGATGAGGTCGGAGAGATGACTGAAAACGTGGTTGAAAAGTCGGAGAGAGAAAGAAGGCCGAATAGGATCTAGGGAGAAAGTAGCAGAGCACAGGACCTGGAGAGCTGAAGGTTCTGCCAACAATGGCGGAGTCAAAGGCAGAGGGAGGTGCAGGAAGCCAGGGTCAGAGAACTGAACACAGACATTGCTTGGGACATTGGTCTGGAGGGGGTTGCAAAGATAGGGACTTGGCATGGTCATACAGGGCTTTTTTGAACAAGGAGTTGGAAAATTTTAGGAAAATGTTAAACTCTCAGTGGATGTTGATCATTAACGGACCAAATAGCTAAACTCAAGCCATGATCCCCCCGCTCCCCTCTCCTGCCTTCTGCCTGGTTTTTGGACTTTGCAAAAAAAAAAAATGGCCACCCTGCATGTCATGGTTATTTATCTCAACAGGTCTTCGAGCAGCTGCTGAGAGCCCTGCCTCTTTATACATCTGATTTAGAGGGTGGGGGTCGAGGAGGTGGGAGAGAAATTCCATTCATAGTCTTATTTGGCCTGCTTAAAAAAATCCACTTGATTTGGATCCAGGCTATAAGGGATCATTGTGCATCCCAGCATTTGGTTTTAGGAACAGAAGAACAGGAGGAGGCCATTCAGCCCCTCGAGCCCTGTTCCGCCGTTCAATCAGATCATGGCTGATCTGTATCCTAACTCCATCTACCCGCCTTGGTTCCGTAACCCTTAATGCCCTTGCCCAACAAAAATCATTTCTCCAGCAAGTATCTGATAATAGTCGGACCAGGCCCATTTTTGTCAGAAATCCAGGTCTTGACCCACCAGTCTGACTAACCCCATACTATTCTCTTGTGCCTCCAAAAGCAGCAAGATTTTCACTGAAGCACATTGACAAGAACAAGGCAGAGTGATCCAAGGAGTGAGGTAGAATCATAGAATCAGAGAATTCGGCCCATCGTGCCTCTTTGAAAGAGCTATCCAATTAGTCTCACTCCCCCCTGCTCTTTCCCCATAACCCTGCAAATTTTTTCCTTTTCAAGTATTTATCCAATTCCCTTTTGAAAGTTACTATTGAATCTGCTTCCACTGCCCTTTCAGGCAGTGAATTCCAGATTATACTCGCCGCTTAAAGAAATTTCTCCTCATCTCCCCTCTGGTTCTTTTGCCAATTACCTTAAATCTGTGTCCTCTGGTTACCGACCCTCCTGCCGCTGGAAACAGTTCCTCCCTATTTTCTACGTAGAATGCACGACACAGAAACAGGCCATTCGGCCCAACTGGTCCATGCTGGTGTTTATGCGCCAAACGAGTCTCCTCCTACCCCTCTAAATCTCACCCTATCAGCATATCCTTCTATTCCTTTCTCCCTCGTGTGTTTATCGAGCTTCCCCTGAAATGCATCTGTGCTCTTCGCCTCAACTTCTCCTCGTGGTAGCGAGTTCCACATTCTAGGAAGTGAGCACTGAGGACATGTGATCTGAAGGAAACAAGTTGATGAATGTCGGGTGAACTCGTTGGCAAAAGAGGGGCTAGTGTTTGCGAGACTTACCCATTCACTGCATCTTGCTCATCTCCCCCTGTAAGGTCAAAGATCTGGATGGAGGAACGGATACAGGTGAACCTACTGGTACTGCCAATCTCCTGTTGCTCCAGTGTGATAGTAAATAGCGTGCTGCACCTGGAAACACAGAGGACAATAAACAAGTAGAGATTCCTGTCATTTCAAATATATATTTAGGGACCGGTACACGATCCTTTCATCGCTGAAAGTGTCAGCTTGGCTCACTAGGTAGCGTTCCTGCTTTTGAGTCAGAAGGTCGAGGGTTTAAGCCCCACTCCCAAGACTTGAACGCGTAATCTAGGCGGACACTCCCGGTGCAGTACTGAGGGTGTGCGGCACTGTCAGAGGTGCCGACCTTCGGGTGAGGTGCTAAGCTGAAGTCCTGTCAGCCTTTGGAGGTGGCTGTGAAAGATCGAATGGCACTGTTCAAAGAAGAGCAGAGGGTTCTCCTGGTGCCCTGACCAACATTCCTCTCAACCAACTCCATAAAAGGTCATTTCTAAATGCATATTTTTTCTGGTATCTGGGTTCAAATCCAGCTCAGACCGTAAGCTCAGTGCTAGAACTGTCGTTGTTTGATAGGCCAGTAGGCATCAGCCTATGACTCAGGCTCAGTGGGGTAGCGCTCTCTCTCTCTCTCTCTCTCTCGCTCTCGCTCTCGCTCTCGTCTCTAAGTCAGAAGGTGGTGGGTTCAAGTCCCACTCCAGAGACTTGAGCACAAAATCCAGACTGACACTCCCAGTGCCGTTCTGAGGGAGTGCGGCACTGTCGGAGGTGCCGTCTTTCGGATGAGATGGTAAACCGATGCCCTGTCTGTCCCCTCAGGTGGACGTAAAAGATCCCATGGCCACTATTTCGAAGAAGAGCAGCGGATTTAAATTGAACATTCTCAGACATGTCTGAATGGATTCACTGAAGGAACGCTGTCGCAGCCCCCATATTTCCCACGTAGCTACCTGTCCAGGTGTGTTCCTGCCAGTTTCTGGGCTTCTGTCCCCTGTCGGTACCAGCTCCAAGCAGCTTCACAGTTCGACACAACAAACTCACTGAGTTCTTCCGTGACTCTGGAACCAAATGAGGTCAAAGGAATATAAGTTCTCTCAAAGCACAGAACAGACATTTCTGCTGCTCTTCAGCAAACAAGAAGTGGCCATTCGACCCATCGAAGAGTGAAAGGGGAGGAAGTGACTGCTTCAGTTGTACAGAACCTTGGTCAGACCCCGTTTAGAGTACTTTGTTCAGCTTTGGGCGCCGCACCTCAGGGAAGATACATTGGCCTTGGAAGGGGGTGCTACGCAGATTCACCAGAATGATACCGGGGCTTAGAGGGTTAAATTATGGTTCCATAAACTTGGCTTGAGTATAGAAGATTGAGAGTTGACAGGTGATCTGATCGAGGTGTTTAGAATGTTAAAAGGACTCAGTAGGGTAGATACGGAGAAATGATTTTCTCTGGTGGGGGAATCAAGAACGAAGGGACACAGTATCATAATGTGGTACATCACAGAAGGAGGCCGTTCGGCCCATCTTGCCTGTGCCGGCTCTTTGAAAGAGCTATCCAATTAGTCCCACTCCCCTGCTCTTTTCCCGTGGCTCTGTAAATTTTTTCCCTTCAAGTATTTATCCAATTTCCCTCTTGAAACTTACTATTGAATCTGCTTCCACCGCCCTTTCAGGCAGCGAATTCCAGATCATAGCAACTCACTGCATTAAAAAAAATGTTTCCTCATGTCGCCTCTGACTCTTTTGCCGATCACCGTAAATCTATGCCCTCTGGTTACACCAGCTCTTAATATTGGAGCTAGGCCATTTAGGAGTGAAATCAGGAAGCACTTTTTCACACAGAAGCGGAAATCTGGAACTCTCTCCTCAAAAGGCTGTGGATGCTGGGGGATAATTGCAGTTTTCAAGACTGAGATCGGTAGATTTTTGTTGAGTGAGGGAATGGAACTGGAGCTAAGGTGGGAAAATGGAGTTAAGGTGCAGATCATCTATGATCTAATTGAATGGCTCGAGGGGCTGAATGGCCTCTTCCTGTTCCTGTGTAACAGGCCCGAGAGGCTGAATAACCTACTCCAATTCCTGTGTAACAGGCCTGAGGGGCTGAATGGCCTCCTCCTGTTCCTGTGTAACAGGCCCAAGAGGCTGAATAGCCTACTCCTATTCCTATGTAACAGGCCCGAGCAGCTGAATGTGCCCTGTTCCTGCGTAACAGGCCCGAGGGGCTGAATGGCCTCCTCCTGTTCCTGCGTAACAGGCCTGAGGGGCTGAATGGCCTCCTCCTGTTCCTATGGTACAGGTTCGAGTGGCTGAATGGCCCCCTCCAGTTCCTAAGTTCCTGTGACCCCTCCAGTAAGAACATAAGAACATAAGAAATTGGAGCAGGAGTAGGCCAATCGGCCCCTCGAGCCTGCTCCGCCATTCAATAAGATCATGGCTGATCTGATCCCAACCACAAATCTAAAGAACACAAGAAGTCGGAGCAGGACCCGGCCACATAGCCCCTGGGCCCTCTCCGCCACCCACAGGGCATTGACCGATCCGAACTCAGCTTCATGTCCAATTTCCTGCCCGCTCCCCATAACCCCTAATTCCCTTTACTTCTAGGAAACTGTCTATTTCTGTTTTAAATTTATCTAATGATGTAGCTTCCACAGCTTCCTGGGGCAGCAAATTCCACAGACCTACCACCCTCTGAGTGAAGAAGTTTCTCCTCATCTCAGTTTTGAAAGAGCAGCCCCTTATTCTAAGATTATGCCCCCTAGTTCTAGTTTCACCCATCTTTGGGAACATCCTTACCGCATCCACCCGATCAAGCCCCTTCACAATCTTATATGTTTCAATAAGATCGCCTCTCATTCTTCTGAACTCCAATGAGTAGAGTCCCAATCTACTCAACCTCTCCTCATATGTCCGCCCCCTCATCCCCGGGATTAACCGAGTGAACCTTCTTTGTACTGCCTCGAGAGCAAGTATGTCTTTTCTTAAGTATGGAGACCAAAACTGTATGCAGTATTCCAGGTGCGGTCTCACCAATACCTTATATAACTGCAGCAATACCTCCTTGTTTTTATATTCTATCCCCCTAGCAATAAAAGCCAACATTCCGTTGGCTTTCTTGATCACCTGCTGCACCTGCATACCAACTTTTTGATTTTCTTGCACTAGGACCCCCAGATCCCTTTGTACTGCAGTACTTTCCAGTCTCTCGCCATTAAGAAAATAACTTGCTCTCTGATTTTTCCTGCCAAAGTGCATAACCTCACATTTTCCAATATTATATTGCATCTGCCAAATCTCCACCCACTCACCCAGCCTGTCTATATCCCCTTGCAGGTTTTTTATGTCCTCCTCACTCTCTACTTTCCCTCCCATCTTTGTATCATCTGCAAATTTTGATATGTTGCACTCGGTCCCCTCCTCCAAATCGTTAATATAGATTGTAAAGAGTTGGGGACCCAGCACCGACCCCTGTGGAACACCACTGGTTACTGGTTGCCAGTCCGAAAATGAACCATTTATCCCAACTCTCTGCTTCCTGTTTGATAACCAATCCTCCACCCATGCCAGAATATTACCCCCAATCCCGTGATTTTTTATCTTAAGTAATAATCTTTTATGTGGCACCTTGTCGAATGCCTTCTGGAAGTCTAAATACACTACGTCCACTGGTTCCCCTTTATCCACCCTGTACGTTATATCCTCAAAGAACTCAAGCAAATTTGTCAGACATGACTTCCCCTTCATAAAGCCATGCTGACTTTGTCCTATTAAATTATGCTTATCTAAATGTTCCGTTACTGTCTCCTTAATAATAGACTCCAAAATTTTACCCACCACAGATGTTAAGCTAACTGGCCTATAATTTCCAGCCTTCTGCCTACTACCCTTTTTAAATAACGGTGTTACATTAGCAGTTTTCCAATCTGCCGGGACCTCTCCTGAGTCCAGGGAATTTTGGAAAACTATCACCAAAGCATCCACAATCCCTACTGCCACTTCCCTCAAGACCCTAGGATGGAAGCCATCAGGTCCAGGGGATTTATCCGCCTTGAGTCCCATTATTTTACTGAGTACCATCTCCTGAGTGATTTTAATCGTATTTAGCTCCTCCCCCCCGAGAGTCCCCTGTTTGTCCAGTGTTGGGATATTCTTAGTGTCCTCTACAGTAAAGACTGAAACAAAATATTTGTTCAGCATTTTTGCCATCTCCATGTTTCCCACCATTAATTTCCCGGTCTCATCCTCTAAGGGACCTATGTTTGCCTTAGCCACCCTTTTTCTTTTTATATAACTGTAGAAACTCTTGCTATCTGTTTTTATATTTTTTGCTAATTTCTTTTCATAATCTAACTTCCCTTTCTTAATCAATCCTTTAGTTACTTTTTGCTGTCTTTTGAAGAATTCCCAATCTTCTATCCTCCCACTAAGTTTGGCTACCTTATATGTCCTTGTTTTTAGTCGGATACTATCCTTGATTTCTTTACTTAGCCACGGGTGGCTGTCATTTCTTTTGCACCCTTTTTTCCTCAGTGGAATATATTTATTTTGAAAGTTGTAAAATAACTCCCTAAATGAACACCACTGCTCATGTACCGTCTTACCCTTTAATCTATTTTCCCAGTCCACTTTAATCAATTCCGCTCTCATACCATCATAGTCTCCTTTATTCAAGCTCAGTACTCTTGTTTGAGAATCAACCTTCTCACCCTCTAATTGGATATGGAATTCAACCATGTTGTGGTCGCTCGTTCCAAGGGGATCCTTAACTAGGACATTATTAATTAATCCTGACTCATTACACAGGACCAGGTCCAAGGTTGCCTGCCCCCTTGTAGGATCAGTTACATACTGCTCAAGAAATCCATCCCTGATGCACTCAATGAACTCGTCCTCAAGGCTGCTCTGCCCAATTTGATTTGTCCAGTTAATATGATAATTAAAATCCCCCATAATTATGGCTGTTCCCTTATTACATGCCCCGACTATCTCCTGATTAATACTTCTTCCAGCAGAGTTGCAACTATTAGGAGGCCTATATACTACGCCCACTAATGTTTTTTCTCCCTTATTATTCCTTATCTCCACCCAAACTGTTTCATTATCTTGATGCTTTGTCCCAATATCATTTCTCTGTAATACAGTGATTCCTTCCTTTATTAACATAGCCACCCCACCTCCCCTTCCTTCCTGCCTGTCCTTCCTGATTGTTAAATACCCTGGCATATTTAATTCCCAGTCGTTGTCACCCTGCAGCCATGTTTCTGTAATGGCCACAAGATCATACCCATACGTAGTTATTTGTGCCGTTAACTCGTCCATTTTATTACGAATGCTACATGCATTCAGATAAAGAACTTTCAAATCTGTTTTGTGACGCTTAGTTCCTGCTTTTTCCTTTTTTAACACTTTACCTATTACTCCATACCTTCTGTCCCTTCCTGTTACGCTTTCCTCTCTCTCCCTGCTCAGGTTCCCAACCCCCTGCCACTTTAGTTTAAACCTTCCCCAACAGCACTAGCAAACACTCCTCCTAGGACAGCGGTCCCGGCCCTGCCCAGGTGCAGACCGTCCGGTTTGTACTGGTCCCACCTCCCCCAGAACCGTTTCCAGTGTCCCAGGAATTTGAATCCCTCCCCCTTGCACCATTCCTCTAGCCACGTATTCATTTGAAATATCCTCCTATTTCTACTCTGACTAGCACTCTATCTCCCTCGGCCTAGCATCCAACTAGGTTTTGAACCCTGTTAAATTCCTGATTCTTATACACTGCCCATCAGATTATTACAAAAAATCCCCATGGAGAAGTTCCGTTTGACACCTGTTCCAAGTTTACTGTCCATTAGTCCATAACCTTGGGTCCCTCTATCATGCCATATTTTAAAGTTATACTCAGGACCTATCTTATCTAAAGCCATTGAGGTCCCCATTTAACCACCTTCTCACTGGATGGTAGAAATTGATGTTTTTAACCTGTGCTCAGAGCTCATCCCTCTCGGAGCTGGGTCGTTCCTCCTGCTCTTCTCTGCACCCTCTCTACTGCTTGCGCTGCCTATCGGCGATGATATTCTCATCACACGGTTTTTGCCCAAACTCATTTCCGTACAGATACTCCTCCAGGCTACTCCTTAGAATGGGTTTTATTGCTTTGCCCGGGGTGGTGGTTTGGCTGATAGGCCTTTAGTTGCCTGGATCAGACTTGTTTCCCCCTCACCCTTCACCGGTGCCTCACGATGTGAACCAGTGCTCGATATATCTCCTCCCTGGTCTTCCCCTCAACACTCCTGCCATCAGTTCCAGGGGACTTCCTTCTCTTCGGTCTCCTTGCCTTGAACACTCCCTCGGTCACATTGACTCAGAATCCTCCAGGATATTTTTTGCACCGTAACAACTGGATATTGTACTCACCTCATTGTGAAAACTTCTAGAGAATGTTCATTTCGTATTTTGACATTCTTCTCTCCTTCCTTCACTTTATCTCCATTTCTGTCCAACCATATTCTAACTTCCTCTCTGACCATTCTCGCTTTTGTGAAACTAATGATGATTCAGATTCACAAGGGTGATCCCAGGGCTGAGAGGTTATACCCATCAGGAAAGGCTGAACAGGCTGGGGCTCTTTTCTCTCGAGAAGAGAAGGCTGAGGGGTGACCTGATCGAGGCCTTTAAGATCATGAAAGGGTTCGATAGGGCAGACGTAGGGAAGATGTTTCCATTTGTGGGGGAGACCAGAACTAGAGGTGATAAATATAAGATATAAGATATAAGACCGACCATAAGCAAAAGTAGCTCAATGCAATCTACCTGTTAAGAATAACATAAATCCTCCTGGATATTGCGATATTTGGTTAAAACGTTATTATCTGTGGTGTCACCCAGTTTTGTTTTGTAGATTCCTCTGTATTTGGTGTCACTGTCTAACACACAACCTCATCGTGACAGGTGAGGTGTCCAAAATGGTGGATGAAAAACATGGTCAACAGGATGCAAGAATCACGCATCCACAACCCCAACACACATGGTGAAACACACTAGACATACAGATCACACAGCCATGCTGGTGTAACACATAAAAGGTGCACACCGGGTACCTATATTCCCAACATGTATGATGTAACACATGAAATTTGTGTTACGGCGTAACATATGAAACATACATATCATGTAGGTCATGCATCTACATTCCTAACATGCCCTGGTGTATCACATGTGACGTACAGGTCGGAGACTCCCAACACGCGTGGCACAATGCATTGCACATACAGGTCCCACTTACAGCCCCAGTGCTGGGTGTTTCAGACATCGTATCTCTCTGTCGTGAGGGTTGAGTAGATCTGTAGTGGAACCATCAGCGTGAAACTGAAGAATTGTAAATGGGTGAGTCAGGGAAAGGGAACAACAACAACAACAACAGCTTGCATTTATATAGCGCATTTAACGTAATGAAACATCCCAAGGCGCTTCAGAAGAGCGATTATCAAACAAAATTTGACACCAAGCCACATAAGGTTAGGACACGTTGATCAAAAGCTTGGTCAAAGAGGTAGGTTTTAAGGAGCGTCGGAAAGGAGGAGGAGAGAGGTGTAGGGAGGGAATTCTCCCAGAGGATCGTGAATCTTTGGAATTCTTTACCCCAAAAAGCCGTGGAGGCTGAGTCATTGAATACATTCAAGGCTGAGTTAGACAAATTTTTGATCAGCAAAGGTGTCAAAGGATATGGGGAAAGGGCGGGAAAGTGGAGTTGAGATAAAAATCAGATCAGCCATGATCTCATTGAATGGCGGAGCAGGCTCGAGGGGCCGAATGGCCTACTCCTGCTCCTATCTCTTATGGTCTTATGGTCTAATTCCAGAGCTTAAGGCCTAGGCAACTGAAGATCGGCCACCATTGGTGGAGTGGAGAAAATCGGTGATGTGCAAGATGCCAGAGTTGGAGGAGCGCAGAGATCTCGGAGGGTTGCAGGGCTGGAGGAGGTTACAGCGATAGGGAGAGGGGCAAGGCCATGGAGGGATTTGAAAACAAGGACGAAAATTTTAAAATCGAGGCGTTCCTGGACCGGGAGCCAATGTAGGTCAGCGAACACAGGGGTGACGGGAGAATGGGACTTGCTATGAGTTAGGATACGGGCAGCAGAGTTTTGGATGAGCTCAAGTTACATAGAAATATGAAGTTATTACAAGTTAAAGATCCATAGGAAACATTGGAGACATCAATAGGGGAGTCTCCTTAGACTGAAGACTCATAGTGATTGGAACTGATCCAAGGCATAAGAATTTAAAAACTTCCCGTCTTTACCAGTGACAATGTGGGAAGATGTGGGTCATGTGTTAGAACACGGTTATAGTTTCACTGGAAAGATCAAACAGAGGATATCTTCCTGTTTTGTTTATGATGTCACTGTGTCACTCATGGCAATCAGAGAAAAGTTTCCCCCAATGTCTGATATTTTTTTGCAAGCAAACAATTGAATGGTGCTCTTTCAAAGAGCTGGCACAAGCACGATGGGCCGAATGGGCTTTTTCCGTGCTGTATCATTCTATGATTCAACAGACATCGTCTCTCTTTGAAGTACTTGGGCATGGGGCAGTTTAAACAGGGACCTGAAGGTCCCTAAATGGGATGGCGTCAGACCTGTGTTATGAAGTTCTCATTGGTAATTGCTCAATGTAATCAAGGGATCAAATATTGAGGGACCGGAGTGCAGAAAAACTACAGGCGTTCTGGGAAAGTTAAAGGGCTAATCCTTGCTTGTTGAGAAATCGCCCCCATTATTCACGCTACCATTATCCTGCGTTCCCATTATCCTGCGTTCCCATTATCATGCGTTCCCATTATCATGCGTTCCCATTATCCTGCGTTCCCATTATCCTGCGTTCCCATTATCATGTGTTCCCATTATCCTGCGTTCCCATTATCCTGTGTTCCCATTATCCAGCGTTCCCATTATCCTGTGTTCCCATTATTTTAGCGTTCCCATTATTCCACACTATGATCGCTCAGACTCCCATTACCCACATTCCAATTATCTGCACTCCCTTTATCCAAGCTCCCATTATTTGCAAGAGTCAGGGTTCTGGGTCTGGGAGACCAGCAGGAATCATGGCTCTGGATCTGGGAGACCAGCAGGAGTCTGGGCTCTGGGTCTGGGAGACCAGCAGCAATCATGGCTCTGGATCTGGGAGACCAGCAGGAGTCTGGGCTCTGGGTCTGGGAGACCAGCAGGAGTCTGAGCTCAGGGTCGAGGAGACCAGCAGGAATCAGGGCTCTGGATCTGGGAACCCAGCAGGAATTAGGGCTCTGGATCTAAGAGACCAGCAGGAGTCTGAGCTCAGGGTTTGGGAGACCAGCAGGAGTCAGGGCTCTAGATCTGGGAGACCAGCAGGAGTATGAGCTCTGGGTCTGGGAGACCAGCAGGAGTCCGGGCTCCGGGTCTAAGAGACCAGCAAGAGTCCGGGTTCTGGGTCTAAGAGACCAGCAGGAGTCCGGACTCCGGGTCTAAGAGACCAGCAAGAGTCTGGGTTCTGGGTCTAAGAGACCAGCAGGAGTCCGAGCTCTAGGTCTAGGAGACCAGCAGGAGTCCGAGCTCTAGGTCTAGGAGACCAGCAGGAGTCCGAGCTCTAGGTCTAGGAGACCAGCAGGAGTCCGGGCTCCGGGTCTAAAAGACCAGCAGAAGTCTGAGCTCTGGGTCTGGGAGACCAGCAAGAGTCCGGGTTCTGGGTCTAAGAGACCAGCAGGAGTCCGGGTTCTGGGTCTAAGAGACCAGCAGGAGTCCGGACTCCGGGTCTAAGAGACCAGCAAGAGTCCGGGTTCTGGGTCTAAGAGACCAGCAGGAGTCCGAGCTCTAGGTCTAGGAGACCAGCAGGAGTCCGAGCTCTAGGTCTAGGAGACCAGCAGGAGTCTGGGCTCCGGGTCTAAGAGACCAGCAGGAGTCTGAGCTCTGGGTCTGGGAGACCAGCAAGAGTCCGGGTTCTGGGTCTAAGAGACCAGCAGGAGTCCGAGCTCTAGGTCTAGGAGACCAGCAGGAGTCCGGGCTCTGGGATTCAGAGACCAGCAGGTCAGGACTGCCAGCTTTTTCTTTCAATAATATCTCATTTTTTTAAATGGAAAAAAAAGTAGGTCTTATCTGAACATCCTGGGAACTTGATTGGATAACCTGGATAGACCAGTGAGGGGCTGGAACTCCTTGCACTCGAGATTTCTTTGGCAATTGAGAAGAAAGACTAGGCCAGGGTGGGGATTGTGTGTGTTTCGCAACGGTTACCATTTGCAAACTCCAGTTGGATCTGGCACCAACCTTTCTGTCATGGGGAGGCCACGACAGTACAGGCACGATGGACCGAATGGCCTCCTTCTGTGCTGTATCATCAAACTCTCTGTGCGGGGGTGGGGCGGGTGAATTTCCCCGGGGGTTCTCCCTGGCATCTGCCGTAACTTCAGCAGAAGAGCCACGGAAAGCCGGGAAAAATGGTGCAAACGGCATTATTTAACCAGGGTTTCCGTGTGTCTTACGATGAAGTTACGACAGATTTTATACAGTGGGCACTCTGCCGATTTCCAGTATCTATCCGCGGCCTTGATTATGGTGGATTCTTGGCATTAGGTTCCTTTTAATTAATTTTAATAACTTATCTTAAAATCCAACTGATTTCACCTGAATATTTGAGACTGTGATCAGTTGCATCTGATGATCTTCATCTGACTCCATCTCTTCAAACAAATCCTTCATCATCTGTAGAAAGTAAAGGGTTTCCTGGCCTTAGTTTTAATAAATGAAACCCTCATCCATGCCTTTGTTACCTCCAGACTCGACTATTCCAATGCTCTCCTGGCCGGCCTCCCATCTTCCACCTTCCGTAAACTTGAGCTCATCCAAAACTCTGCTGCCTGTATCCCAACTCACACCAAGTCCCGTTCACCCATCACCCCTGTACTCGCTGACCTACATTGGCTCCCGGTCCTCGAATTTAAAATTCTCATCCTTGTTTTCAAATCCCTCCATGGCCTCCCCCCCTCCCTATCTCTGTAACCTCCTCCAGCCCTACAACCCTCCGAGATCTCTGCGCTCCTCCAGTTCTGGCCTCTTGCGCATCCCCGATTTTAATCACTCCACCACTGGCGGCCGTGCCTTCAGCTGCCTGGGCCCTAAGCTCTGGAATTCCCTCCCTAAACTTCTCCGCCTCTCCACCGCTCTCTCCTCCTTTAAGACGCTCCTTAAAACCTACCTCTTTGATCAAGCTTTTGGTCTCTTGTCCTAATATCTCCTTATATGGCACATTGGGTCATTTTACTACATTAAAGGTGCTATATAAATGCAAGTTGTTGTTGTTGAATGTTACACCAGAGGAGAAATTAGTACTGTAGTAAATGTTAATACTTTAGTAACTTTGAGTAATGCAAATGGTTAAATATATATTTTATCATATATCGTATTGCCACTTCCAATATCTCACCCTACAGTGTTCTTCCTCACCGTGTTGAATTCAAGGGCTGGATTTTCCTGGTGCTGCCCCCTATAGAGTCGGAGAGGGAACTTCCGCTCACCGCCCCGACCCTGGTGCAGTTTCCTGAGTTGGGGAGTCGGGCGGGGGGCGAGGGGTCATTGCATATTCATGGTGGTCGCTCATAGGAACACAGGAACATAGGAATATAGGAAGGAACGTAGAATCATAGAATGGTTACAGCACAGAAGGAGGCCATTCGGCCAATCGAGCCCATGCTTGCTCTTTGTAAGAGCAATCCAGTTAGTCCCATTCCCCCGCTCTTACAGAATCATAGAATTAGGAAGGAACATAGCAACATAGGAAGGAACATAGCAACATAGGAAGGAACATAGCAACATAGGAAGGAACATAGCAACATAGGAAGGAACATAGCAACATAGGAAGGAACATAGGAAGGGATGTAGGAAACAACATAGCAACATAGGAAGGAACATAGCAACATAGGAGGGAACATAGGAAGGGATGTAGGAAACAACATAGCAAGGAACATAGCAACATAGGAGGGAACATAGGAAGGGATGTAGGAAACAACATAGCAACATAGGAAGGAACATAGCAACATAGGAAGGAACATAGCAACAAAGAAAGGAACACAGGAACAGGAGTAGACCAGTCAGCCCCTCGAGCCTGTTCCGCCATTCAATTAGATCATGACCGATCTGTATCTTAACTTCATCTGCCTGCCTTGGTTCCGTATCCCTTTATACCCTTACCCAACAAAAATCTATCAATCTCTGCCTTGAAATTTTCAATTGACCCCCAGCCTCAACAGCTTCCAGCAACAAGTGGGACACTGCCAACATCCCCCAGGAAAACGGTGCTGCAGTAATGGTGCTGCTCCCAACACCAGTGGATGCAGAATTACTTGGAGTGCTGTGAACAGTTCTGGTCTCCAAATTATAAAAAGGATATAGAAACATCAGAAAAGGTGCAAAAAAAAGACTCACAAGGATGATACCAGAACTGAGAGGTTATACCGATCAGGAAGGACTGAACAGGCTGGGGCTCTTTTCTCTAGAAAAGAGAAGGCTGAGGGGTGACCTGATAGAGGTCTTTAAAATTATGAAGGGGCTCGATAGGGTAGACGTAGAGAAGATGTTTCCACTTGTGGGGGAGACCAGAACGAGGGGCCATAAATATATGATAGTCACTAATAAATCCAATAAGCAATTCAGGAGAAACTTCTTTACTAAGAGATAGTGAGAATGTGGAACTCGTTACCACAAGGAGTGGTTGAGGTGAATAGTATAGATACATTTAAGGGAAGCTGGATAAACACATGAGGGAGAAAGGAATAGAAGGAGATGCTGATAGGGTGAGATGAAGTAGGGAGGGAGGAGGCTCTTGTGGAGCATAAACACCCACAGAGCTGTTGGGTCAAATGGCCTGTTCAACAACTTGCATTTATATAGTGCCTTTAACGTATTAAAACGTCCCAAGGTGCTTCACAGGAGCTTTAACAGACAAAATTTGACACCGAGCCACATAAGGAGGTATTAGGACAGGTGGCTAAAAGCTTGGTCAAAGAGGTAGGTTTTAAGGAGCGTCTTAAAGGAGGAGGAGAGAGGTAGAGAGGCGGAGAGTTATGGGGGGGGGGGGAAATTCCAGAGCGTAGGGCCCAGGCAGCTGAAGGCACGGCCGCCAATGGTGGAGCGATTAAAATCGGGGAAGTGAAGAGGCAAGAATTGGACGAGCACAGAGATCGCGGAGGGTTGCAGGGCTGAAGGAGGTCACAGAGATAGGGAGGGGTGAGGCCATAGAGGGATTTGAAAGCAAGGATGAGGATTTTAAAATTGAGGCGTTCCCGGACCGGGAGCCAATGTAGGTCAGCGAGCACAGGGGGTGATGGGAAAACGGGACTTGGTGCGAGTTAGGATACAGGCAGCAGAGTTTTGGATGAGCTCAAGTTTATGGAGGGTGGAAGATGGGAGGCCGGCCAGGAGAGCATTGGAATAGTCGAGTCTAGAGGTAACAAAGGCAGCAGATGAGCTGAGGCAGGGGCGGAGACGGGCGATGTTACGGAGGTGGAAGTAGGCGGTCTTGATGATGGAGCGGATATGTGGTCGGAAGCTCATCTCAGGGTCAAATAGGACGCCAAGGTTGTGAACGGTCAGCCTCAGACAGTGGTTAGGGAGAGGGTGGAGTCGGTGGTGAGGGAACGGAGTTTGCAGCGAGGACCAAAGACAATGGCTTCGGTCTTCCCAATATTTAGTTGGAGGAAATTTCTGCTCAAACAGTAGTGGATGTCAGACAGGCAGTGTGACAAATGAGAGACAGTGGAGGGGTCGAGGGAGGTGGAGGTGAGGTAGAGCTGGGTGCCGTCAGTGTACATGTGGAACATGATGTTGTGTTTTCGGATGGTGTCGCCGAGGGGCAGCATGTGGATGAGAAATAGGAGGGGGCCAAGGATAGATCCTTGGGGGACTCCAGAGGCAACGGTACGGGAGCGGGAAGAGAAGCCATTGCAGGTGATTCTCTGGCTACAGCTGGAAAGATAAGAATGGAACCAGGCGAGCACAGTCCCACCCAGCTGGACAACGGAGGAGAGGCGTTGGAGGAGGATGGTGTGGTCAACCATGTTAAAGACTGCAGACAGGTGGAGAAGGATGAGGAGGGATAGTTTACCACGGTCACAGTCACAAAGGACGTCATTTGTGACTTTGATAAGGGCCGTTTCAGTACTGTGGCGGGGCAGAAACCTGATTGGAGGGATTCAAACACGGAGTTGTGGGAAAGATGGGCGCGGATTTGGGAGGCAACAACACGTTCAAGGACTTTGGAGAGGAAAGGGAGGTTGGAGATGGGGCGGGAGTTTGCAAGGACAGCAGGATCAAGGGTGGGCTTTTTAGTCGGGGGGGGGGGGGGTAATGACAGCAGATTTGAAGGGGAGGGGACAGTGCCTGAGGAGAGGGAAACATTAACAACATGAGCTAACATGGGGGCCAGGAAGGGAAGTTGGATGGTCAGTAGTTTGGTGAGAATAGGGTCGAGGGAGCAGGAGGTGGGTCTCTTGGTCAAGATGAGCTCGGAGAGGGCATGAGGGGAGAAACTAGAGAAAGATGTGAGTTCAGGGCTAGGGCAGGAGGGAACCTTAGGGGAAGTTTGGCTCGGCGGGCTAGGGGAAGGGGGGGGGCAGAGACAGAGGCAGCTGGACAGATGGTCTCGATCTTAGAGACACAGAAATCCATGAGCTCCTCGCACTTGTTGTTGGAGGTGAGGGTGGAGGGGGCAGGGGAGAGGGGTTTAAGAAGACAGTTTGTATTGGAGAAGAGAAGCCGGGTAATTCTATGTAAAAGGGGCCTCAGTGCCTCAATGCTGGCGCTGGGCAATGACTAAAAGCCTCGGCCGAGGCCTCGAGTAGGTAAGTGATCGGAGGGAGAGGAGGTTCCTTTAATTTCCCTTTTATTGTCTAACTGCCATCTACTTCCTTACATGCAAGCAACAAAAATAACGGTGAACAACACACGGTGAACAAGCCTCACGCAAACGTTGGCAGAGGTGGTGAGACGCTGGGCTTATGGACACTTACAGACGACCTGAGGAGCAGTGTCCTTGAGCAGAGCAGTAGCAACACGTCTTACCTTACGCACGATGCCATCCTGCTTCTCGTCTCCCCGCAGCATCCTGTCCTTACCAGACGTGTACGTGCCAGACACGACCAGAGACACGTTGTACCCCAGCTTTGCCCTGGAAAGCAGCGGTCTCACCAGTTCAACGTAGACTCTCTCCTAAGGTGCAACGTCATTGAAATAAGCAAGACTTAGAGGAACGCCCTCCCTTGGCTCAATGCACCTCTGTCCGTGGTACTGAACCCCACACTTACACCGTCCCGCGCTTAACACCCGCCTATATCGGGCAAATGGCGCTAACCGTTTGCCATCGCCGTAGGATTCGATTACAGAGGCACCGCGTATAATGTATTAAATGTACCGGTTATTTCGGGCAATTCAGTAAGTCCTTACCCTGTACGGACCCATTTCAAAAGGCTCTGCTGATTTCAAGCAAAGTCGGGTCTTTGAGCAGTTTCAATCAGCTGTTCGCACCTGGTTAAAGTGCGATTACCTCAGTGATGAGATCCTGGATGCAACTGCTAACAATCAGGAGAGGCAGTCGCTACCTGAGCCTGCCTATCTGAGCCTGCCTATCTGAGCCTGCCTACCTGAGCCTGCCTACCTGAGCCTGCCTACCTGAGCCTGCCTACCTGAGCCTGCCTACCTGAGCCTGCCTACCTGAGCCTGCCTACCTGAGCCTGCCAACCTGAGCCTGCCAACCTGAGCCTGCCAACCTGAGCCGGCCTATCTGAGCCGGCCTGCCTGAGCCTGCCAACCTGAGCCTGCCTACCTGAGCCTGCCAACCTGAGCCTGCCAACCTGAGCCTGCCAACCTGAGCCTGCCTACCTGAGCCTGCCAACCTGAGCTTCTTGTTTGTTTTAAATATGTTGATTACTTTGCTTTTTTTTGGTTTTAATGCCCACAATGCATATAGCAGGCAAATTGCTTCAGCACCAATGCGCCCGCTATATGCCCGCTATACGCCCACTATGCACCCACTATGCACCCGCTATACGCCCACTCTACGCCCGCTATACACCTGCTATACGCCCACGGTGGGGACTGGACTGAACCACACAGACCAGCAAGGTCCCAGCTGCCTTTCCCAGTCTGAAATGAGTTAGTTGCTCTCAGCCTAGGCAGCAGTAGTGGACTCTAATTGCTGTAGGTATCCCAGGGCTTGGGATGGCAGGGGGTGCGGGGGAAGGATTATCCAGGGTGTTAACTGTATCCACATGGTTTATATCAATTAGTGTTAATTGTATTCAGGTGGTGCGTATCAATTGGGGACTCTCTTGTATCCATTTATAAGAGAGCTGATCTAGCGGGTGCACAGTGGGTAATGTGGATCTCTGTGAATAGAGGCTTGGAAGCAACTGAAGACCAGGCTCCAGTATTCAATCCTTCACCACCGGGCTATTCAATTTGTTACGCAGGGTTCCCTCTCCTGGTTGTTGTCCAGTGACAACCTGTTGTAAAGTGCAGATGTGTGAACATCAAGCAGGACAGGATGGGGTTTGGGTGATGTCTCAACTCCCACTGGTTGAATAGCTCACTGTCTAGGTTCGCACGTGAAAAATGGCCCCTTGCATAAGGTTACTGGAGGGAGGAAAGGAGGAGAAAATTGGGGGACAGAAGCTAAAATAATAAATTATTGAAAATTAAGCCATTCAAAGAAATAAATCGTCCTACATAGAATTTACAGCACAGAAACAGGCCATTCGGCCCAACTGGTCTACTGGCCAGTGTTTACGTTCCACAAGAGCCTCCTCCCTGCATTCTTCATCTCACCCTATCAGCATATCCATCAATTCCTTTCTCCCTCATGTGTTTATCTAGCTTCCCCTTAAATGTATCTATGCTATTCGCCTGAAACTACTCCACATTCTCACCACTCTCTGGGTAAAGAAGTTTCTCCTGAATTCCCTATTGGATTCATTAGTGACTATCTTGTATTTATGGCCCCTCGTTCTGGTCTCCCCCACAAGTGGAAATATCTTCTCTACGTCTACCCTATCAAACCCCGATGTGGAGATGCCGGTGATGGACTGGGGTGGACAAATGTAAGGAATCGCACAACACCAGGTTATAGTCCAACAGCTTTATTTGAAATCACAAGCTTTCGGAGCTTTGCTCCTTCGTCACTTGTTGTGCGACTCCTTACATCTATCAAACCCCCTTCATATTATTAAAGACCTCTATCAGGTCACCCCTCAGTTTTCTCTTTTCTAAAGAAAAGAGCCCCAGCCTGTTAAATCTTCCCTGATAGTTATAACCTCTCAGTTCTATTTATAAAGCACCTTATACATCATCAAAACATCTCACAGATCTTCACACAATAAATTACTTTTGGAGTTCACTGACTGATGGGTGAACACAGCGGTTGTTCTGAACCAGCAGTGCCCCACAAACAGCAGGAAGGTGAATGATTAGTTAACCTGCTCGTTTGGTGATGTTGGTTAAGGGATAAATATTGACCAGGCCACCTGGGGAAAACTCCCCTGCTCTTCTCCAAATAGGACCTTTGGATCTTTAACTTCCACCTGCGAGGACAGACAGGGCCTCAGTTTAACGTTGCATTTGTAGGATGGCACAATGCAATGCCCTCTCAGTACTCAGGGTAAAAGGGCTAAATTACAAGGACAGGTTGCATAAACTTGGCTTGTAGTCTCTCGAGTTTAGATGATTAAGGGGTGATCTAATTGAGGTGTTTAAAACGATTAAAGGATTCGATAGGGTAGGTAGAGAGAAACTATTTCCTCTGGTGGGGGGAGTCCAGAACAAGGGGGCAGAACCTTAAAATTTGAGCCAGGCCGTTCAGGGGTGATGTCAGGAAGCACTTCTTCACACAAAGGGGAGTGGGAATCTGGAACTCTCTCCCCCCAAAAAGCTGTCGAGGCTGGGGGTCAATTGAAAATTTCAAAACTGAGATTGATAGATTTTTGTTAGGCAAGGGTATTAAGGGTTACGGAACCAAGGCGGGTCGATGGAGTTAAGTTAAAGATGAGCCAGGACCTAATTGAATAGCGGAACAGGCTCGAGGGGCTGAATGGCCTCCTCCTGTTCCTATGATCCTATGCATTGGAGTGCCAGCCAATATCCATAGGAATCAGACCCATGTCCTTCTGACCAAACAATGCTACCAACTGGGCCAAGCCAATACCCCATAAAGGTGGCCATTCAGATTGCACTTTCTCTGTTGCGTTGGGTGACTTTTTGTCTGAATTGATTACGGCCTGGTGTTTTTTGTTTATTCATTCTCGGGTTGGGGACGTCACTGGCAAAGGCCGGCATTTATGGCCCATCACTAGTTGCCCTGATTAGTTGGTGGTGGTGGGCCTTCTTCTTGAGCTGCTGCAGTCCAGCAGTTTGATACAACTGAGCGCCTTGCTAGACCACATCAGAGGGCAGTTAAGAGTCAACCACGTTGGATGTGGAGACTGGAGTCACGTATAGGCCCAGACCGGGTAAGGACGTCAGGTCCTAAAAAGGGCGTTAGTGAACCAGTTGGGGTTTTACGACAATCCGACAGCTTCATGGTCACTTTTATTAGCAATCAGGATGAGATAAAGTTTTGTGAAGTTCTCCTCAACTTTAACCAGTAATATAATGAAGTTAAAAGGATGAAGGAATGGGTCTCTCTTTGTTTCTTGAATACGCTGTTGATAAGCTTTTATACGGACCATTATTGGCCGAATATGATCAGTTGCCATCTAATTATTGGGAGTCATCTCAATGTTCTAGGTTTGGACCTACTGGGGAGGAAACTGGTCCGGGTGATAGGACAAAATGGGCAATAGCGAATCGGCAGGTTGTTTTACACCACGCCCGATTTTCCAGTGTGGCAAATAAAATGAGGTTGGGTGGAAGACCAGTTGCCAATTCACAATCACCCGTTGCTGCGTTACAGCCCAAAAAACACTTTCATCCCCTTCGTATTTATTTTAATTGTATTTGTTTGGAAATTCTGATAGTACAAACAGGGGACACCTATTTTTTGTAACAGTGCAATAGAGGGAAAAAAGTCTGACAGTTTGGCTTATTTGGAGTCCAGGAACTGATTAAATAAAAAGGAAAAACTGTTTTATGCAGCGAGTGGTTAGGATCTGGAATGCACTGCCCGAGGAGGTGGTGGAGGCAGATTCAATCGTGGCCTTCAAAAGGGAACTGGATAAGTACTTGAAACGAAAAAATGTGCAGGGCTACGGGGATAGGGCGGGGGAGTGGGACTAGCTGGATTGCTCTTGCATAGAGCCGGCGCAGACTCGATGGGCCCAATGGCCTCCTTCCGTGCTGTAACCTTTCTATGATTCTATGAAATCTTGCTGATGTGTGACGACTTGTGTCGTAAAGTTCTCACCTGGTCACTGTCTTGGTCGAAGACGGCGTCATACGTGAACGTGTGTTCCTGTAGAGGAAGAGAGAGCCGTGAATGCAGTCGCATTGACGGATAGAATGTTGCAACGCATGAAGTCATCCATCAGGCTCGTCCCTACCACAGCCCGCGTCCAATCTACGGGGCCAGATTAACCCAGGGGCCCACAGGGTCCGTGGCTCCAGCCGAATGTAGGGCCCTGTGACCGGCCTTCTCGCACCAGGTGCGACTGCCTCTTACGCCAAATATTCCCGCCTCCAGTCTCATGGAAACTGCAGCGGTGCGATTCTGCAGTGACCTGGATTGAATGTTTTTCTTCCTCGTCTTCTTCTTCCTAGGTAGAGTCCTTCTCGCACCAGCAGGAAGGACCCTGCACCAATAGGAAGGACCCTGCACCAGCAGGACGGACCCTGCACCAATAGGAAGGACCCTGAACCAGCAGGACGGACCCTGCACCAATAGGAAGGACCCTGCACCAACAGGAAGGGCCCTGCACCAATAGGAGGGACCCTGCACCAGCAGGACGGACCCTGCACCAATAGGAAGGACTCTGCACCAATAGGAAAGGCCCTGCACCAATAGGAAAGGCCCTGCACCAATAGGAAGGACTCTGCACCAATAGGAAGGACTCTGCACCAACAGGAAAGGCCCTGCACCAACAGGAAGGGCCCTGCAGCAACAGGAAGGACCCTGCACCAACAGGAAGGACCCTGCACCAACAGGAAGGACCCTGCACCTACAGGAAGGACCCTGCACCAATAGGAAGGGCCCTGCACCAACAGGAAGGGCTTGCACCAATAGGAAGGATCCTTCCCCAATAGGAAAAATATTGCACCAATAGGAAGGACTCTGCACCAGCAGGAAGGAAACAATCAGGTCCCATGGAGTGTTTGCTTATTTGGCTCTGCACCCATCCTTATAACTTCCAATCCCAACCAGAGAGCTGTGCAGCTCTTTTATGAAGAGATTAATTGCTTCAGCCTCAAAGAATTTCACTCGGAGCCTTTTCCGCATCCACTGTTCTATCGGGACAAAATATTCCTCTAATCTCCACTCGATGTCTAAGTTTGTGTGCTGCTTTGTAAACCTATGCAATGATGAAGAAAGATATAAAGACTTGCATTTATATAGCGCCTTTCATGACCACAGGACATCCCAAAACGCTTTACAGCCACTGAAGTACTTTTGAAGTGTAGTCACTGTTGTAATGTTGAAAGGCGGCAGCCAATTTGCGCACAGCAAGATCCCACAAACAGTAATGTGATAATGACCAGATCATCTGTTTTTTTTCAGTGATGTTGGTTGAGGGATAAGTATTGACCAGGACTCCGGGGAGAACTCCCCTGCTCTTCTTCCAATAGTGGCCATAGGATACTTTATGTCCACCTGAGAGGGCAGGGCTGGGCCTCGGATTAAAGTCTCATCCAAAAGATGGCACCTCCGACAGTGCAGCACTCCCTCAGTACTGCACTGGGAGTGTCAGCCTAGCTTTTGTGCTCAAGTCTCTGGAGTGGGATTATGAACCCACGACCTTCTGACTCATTGAGCCACGGCGGACACCTGAGATATAATGGGAACATATCTCCAGAAACACATTAATTTCTTTGTAGAGCTGTACTATTATTTTCCATATCTGTTCCATCAATAAAATTATGTATTTGTGATGCATAAAATGATTAAAAGCGCATTTTAAATGGACGTTGTTCAACAAAAGAAATTTCCAACAATGAGCAAATATGGTTTCCCAGCGATCGTAACACAGCGTGCCACATTCAGAGCTGCAGATCAGTCCTGGGGTTGCAAAATTATTTTTTTTGAAAGTTAATGGCCAAGGCCCATAATTATATTATACTTCCAAGTCACACACCACCCTGACTTGGAAATATATCGCCGTTCCTTCATCGTCCCTGGGTCAAAATCCTGGAACTTCCGACCTAAGATAACTACTCTTCACTTGCCTGGATGAGTGCAGCTCCAACAACACTCAAGAAGCTCGACACCATCCAGGACAAAGCAGCCCGCTTGATTGGCACCCCATCCACCACCCTGAACATTCACTCCCTTCACCACCGGCGCACTGTGGCTGCAGTGTGTACCATCCACAGGATGCACTGCAGCAACTCGCCAAGGCTTCTTCGACAGCACCTCACAAACCCGTGACCTCTACCACCTAGAAGGACAAGAGCAGCAGGTACATGGGAACAACACCACCTGCACGTTCCCCTCCAAGTCACACACCATCCCAACTTGGAAATATATTGTTGTTCCTTCATCGTCGCTGGGTCAAAATCCTGGAACTCCCTTCCTAACAGCACTGTGGGAGAACCGTCACCACACGGACTGCAGCGGTTCAAGAAGGCGGCTCACCACCACCTTCTCAAGGGCAATTAGGGATGGGCAATAAATGCCGGCCTCGCCAGCGACGCCCACGTCCCATGAACGAATAAAAGAAATAACTGTGGGAGAACCTTCACCACACGGACTGCAGTGGTTCAAGAAGGCGGCTCACCACCACCTTCTCAAGGGAAATGAGGAATGAGCAATAAATGCCGGCCTTGCCAGCGACGCCCACATCCCGAGGACAAATTTTTAAGAAGTGGCCACCACCATGGCCCAAAAGGGGAGACACGGTAGATCAGGACGTGGTGGCTACGTGCTGCCCAGCTTGAGTTTTGAAAGCCCGTGGACTGTAGGAGGATTGAGAAAAGACTAAAGGGAGGTGAAGGCTCAAGGCCTACAATATAGGCCTGGGTTCAGCCATTAAAAGGGAAGACAAGGTAAATCAGGAAGCGGTGATTAGGCGAGGCCAAGGTTGGCTCTTAAATCCTGTAAATTGTGAGAGAAGACTGAGAGAAGTAAGGAGTTCCACAGTTTTGAGGTCCTGGTAAATAATGGGCAAGATTTTAGCTGGGAGCCGGGAATCCAGCCTGTCGGCAGATATTGGCGCGGGGAACCCGGAAAACCAAATGAGTGCGTCGCAATCTGCGATCGCAACTCAACTGAAGGTAAGTATTTGTGCTTCCGGGTTTCCCATGCGCCAGGCTGCCCGGTTGACAGGCTGACTGCCTGTTGGTAGGAAAAGGAGCCATGAATCGGAGAGGGGGGGAGGGAGGGAGAGAGAGATCATGGGCCCTGGAAGAAATCAGAAGGGTGGGGGGAGATGGGAGGACGTGGATGACATTGGGTGGGCCTTGGATAAGATCAGGGGGTCCAGCACGGTGGGGGGCGTGGGGGGTTTGTCGGCCAATCGCGGGGTCATGTCGCTCCAGGTGAGCTTGTTGGGCCTGGACGAAGCACTCCTGCTCCTCCGGGCCCACAAACAGTGCAATAAAGGCCCTCGCCTCTGGCTCTTCCCGCCTGCTTTCACCTGATGTGAATCGGAAGTGATGGGAAACCCAAACAGGAAAGGTTACATTTGTTTTACTTTTGTAAAACACAAAAAATTAATTACCTCGATTATTTCAATGAGGGTCAAACCCGGCCTGGGTCAAACCCGGAAGTGGGCGTGTTGGAGCTGGGATGCGGTCCCGCTCCAAAAATCCACTATTTTTACTGCCCACCCACCCCCAGCCCACCCATTCTTGGGGGTTAAAATTACGCCCACTGAGTCAGAATAGAAAACGGTGCAGTGAGTTCAAATTTCAACAGAGCGAGGCTGTAGGGAGGAGCCTCTGAGTCTCACGACTTCTACCATCAAGAGTTGCAACATCACGGGAACGCCATCACCTGCAAGTTCCCTTCGAAGTCACACAACATCCCTGACTTGGACACATACCCTCGTTCCTTTGTTATCACTATCAATATCCTGGAACCAACACTGTTGAGGGAACACGTCAACACAAGGACATTAGAAATAGGAGCAGGAGTAGGCCATTCGGCCCCTCGATCCTGCTCCGCCACTCAATAAGATCATGGCTGATCTTCTACCTCAACTCCACTTTCCCGTCCAAACCCCATATCCCTTGATTCTCCTAGAGTCCAAAAATCTATCGATCTCAATCTTGAATCTACTCAATGACTGAGCATCCACAGTCCTCTGGGGTAGAGAATTCCAAAGATTCACAAACCTCTGAGTGAAGAAATTTTTCCTCGTTTCGGTCCTAAATGGCCGACCCCTTATCCTGACCCCTAGTTCTAGACTCTCCAGCCAGGGGAAACCTGGCCTCTCAGCATCTACCCTGTCAAGCCCTCCAAGAATTTTATGTTTCAATGAGATCACCTCTTATTCTTCTAAATACATCACACTCGGTCCCCTCATCTAAGTCATTGATATAGATTGTAAATAGCTGAGGCCCAAGCACTGGTCTTTGTAGCACCCCACTGCTTACAACCTGCCAACCTGAAAATGACCCGTTTATCCCTACTGTGGAAAACTATAAATGTGGAAAACTATAAAGACCACATTAATGTAGAAATACGTGAGCAGTATAGGCCCATTTTACTCAATCTCTCCTCACAGGACAACCTCTCATCCCACAAATCAATCTAGTGAACCTTCGTTGCACCCCCTCTAAGGCAAATATATCCTTCCTTAGGTAAGCAGACCAAAACTGTACACAGTACTCCAGATGTGGTCTCACCAGAGCCCTATATAATTGCAGCAAGACCTCCTTACTCTTCTACTCCAACCCCCTTGCAATAAAGGCTAACGTACCATTTGCCTTCCTAATTGCTTGCTGTACCTGCAGGTTAACTTTCTGTGATTTGTGTACAAGGACAACCAAATCCCTCTGAATATCAACGTTTCTTAGTCTCTCAAGTTTTAAAAAAATTCTGTTTTTCTATTCTTCCTACCAAAGTGGATAATTTCACATTTCCCCACTTTATACTCCAACTGCCACATTCTTGCCCACTCACTTAACCTGTCTATATCCCTTTGCAGTCTCTTTGTGTCCTCCTCACAGCTTACTTTCCCACCGAGCTTTGTATAGTCAGCAAACTTGGATACATTACACTCGGTCCCCTCATCTAAGTCATTGATATAGATTGTAAATAGCTGAGGCCCAAGCACTGGTCTTTGTAGCACCCCACTGCTTACAACCTGCCAACCTGAAAATGACCCGTTTATCCCTACTGTGGAAAACTATAAATGTGGAAAACTATAAATGTGGAAAACTATAAAGACCACATTAATGTAGAAATACGTGAGCAGTTACTTGACCATAAAAGAGAAAAGCATGATGGGGATTTGACCAATGTTAACTCCTTGACTCCCATACATAGGGTAGTTACAATTTCATACACACTCACAGAAAGACACAATTGTCCTTAGTATGTTGATAATTAAGTTGGCTGTGCAGGTGCTTGGTACCGTCTGGCCTTCCCTCCCTCCCCCCCTGTAGATAAGGACATGCTGGCTTATAAAATAATGAGAATACAGTTCTTGAAGAGGCCATGTAGCCTTGATACTGACTTCATCCCTGTGATCAGCTAGCTTCAGAATTTAGGGAGGCAGGGTTCTCTCATGCCTGCAAAGCCTACGTGCCAAAGCAGGAATGAGCTATGGATGTCAGGGGGGTGGGTTCCCTATTTTTGATTGACTAACCACTTGACCACTGAGAGTGTACATGTATGCCCATATTCAATGATAGACAGACATTACTGAATTAAGTGAATAAAAGAAAGTTGCTGTTCTCTTTTATGGTCAAGTAACTGCTCACGTATTTCTACATTAATGTGGTCTTTATAGTTTTCCACATTTATAGTTTTCCACATTATAGTTTTCCACACTACTCCCTGTTTTCTGTCCATTAACCAATCCTCAATCCATGCTAATATATTCCCCCCATACCCATGAGCTCTAATCTTGTGTAACAACCTCTTGTGTGGCACTTTATCGAATGCCTTTTGAAAATCCAAATATACTACATCATTGTTTCTCCTTTATCGACTCTGCTAGTTACACCCTCAAAAAACTCTATGAGATTTATCAAACACGATTTCCCTTTCATAAAACAGTGCTGACTCTGCCTAATTATATTACGATTTTCTAAGTGCCCTGTTACTACGTCCTTAATAATAGATTCTAGCATTTTCCCGACGACCGATGTCTGGCTAACTGGCCTATAGTTCCCTGTTTTCTCTCTCCCTCCTTTCTTGAATCGAGGGGTTACATTTGCTACCTTCCAATCCACTGGGACCGTTCTAGAATCTAGGGAATTTTGGAAGATCAAAACCAATGCATCCACTATCTCTGCAGTCACTTCTTTTAGAACCCTCGGATGTAGGTCATCAGGTCCAGGGGATTTGTCGGCTTTTAGTCCCATTAATTTCTCCAGTATTTTTCTTTACTAATCTTAATTATTTTAAGTTCCTCACTCTCATTAGACCCTTGGTTCCCCACTATTTCCAGTATGTTTTTTGTGTCTTCTACTGTGAAGACAGATACAAAATATTTGTTTAACGTCTCTGCCATTTCCTTATTCCCCATTATAATTTCTCCTGTCTCAGCCACTAAGGGGCCCATGTTTATTTTTGCTACTCTCTTCCTTTTTACATACTTGTAGAAACTCTTACAATCTGTTTTTATATTTCTTGCTAGTTTACCCTCATATTCAATTTTCTCCCTCTTTATCAATTTCTTGGTCATCCTTTGCTGATTTCTAAAACCCTCCCAATCCTCAGATTTACTACTTTTTATGGCAACATTGTAAGTCTCTTCTTTTAATCTAATACTATCCTTAACTTCTCTAGTTAGCCACGGTTGGATCACTTTTCCCGTGGAGTTTTTATTCCTCAGGGGAATGTATATTCGTTGAGAATTATGAATTATTTCTTTAAATGTTCACCATTGCTTATCTACCATCATATCTGTTAATCTAATTTCCCAACCTGCCTCAGCCAACTCGCCCCTCATACCTCTGTAATTGACTTTGTTTAAATTTAAGACCGTACTTTTGGACTTAACGACATCACTCTCAAACTCAATATGAAATTCTATCATATTATGATCACTCTACCCCAGAGGATCCTTAACTATAAGATTACTGATTAACCCTTTCTCATTACACAATACCAGATCTAAAACAGCCTGTTCCCTAGTTGCTTCCTCGACATATTGTTCTAGAAAACTGTCTCGAATGCATTCCATTAACTCGTCCTCCAAACTACTTTTGCCAATTTGGTTTGCCCAGTCTATATGAAGATTAAAATCCCCCACAATTATTGCATTACTCTTGTTACATGCTCCTCTAATTTCCTGATTTATACTCTGTCCAACAATATAACTGCTGTTAGGGGGCCTGTAAGCTACTCCCACTGGTGTTTTCTGCCCCTTATTATTTCTTCGCTCCACCCAGACTGATTCTACATCCTGATTTTCTGAGCTAAGATCCTTTCTCACTCCTGTCTTCATCTCATCCTTTATTATCAGGGCAACACCCCCCCCCTCCCCTCCCACCCCCCCACAGTTCTGATGAAAGGTCTTTGACCTGAAATGTTAACTCTGTTTCTTTCTCCACAGATGCTGCCTCACTCGCTGAGCCTCTCCAGCATTTTCTGTTTTTATTTCAGATTTCCCGCATCCGCAGTATTTTGCTTTTGAATCTTTTAAGTACTTTATCTATTTTTATCCTATCCAATATCGCTACTACCACCTGCTTTACTGCCATGATGGCAGCATCCTCTTCTCTAGTGAAGACTGATGCAAAGTATTCATTTAGTGCCTCAGTCATCCCCTCTGCCTCCACCAGAAGATCTCCTTTTTTGTCCCTGTTCAGTCCCACCCTTCCTTTGACTACCCTTTTACTATTCATATGTTTGGGCTCCTTTTTAATGTTAGCTGCTAATCTATTCTCAGACTCTCTCTTTGCCCCTCTTATTCCCGTTTTTAGATCTCCCACTTTCTGTATTTAAAGTAATTGCAGCAGCAGCAAGACAAACAGACCAGGGTCAGGCTTCAGCTGACTGCTGGTCACTGCAGGTATAAGTGATTAACACTACATTCATGTGACTGTGGGTGCCTGTGCACCCAAAATTGGAAATTTTAGCGGAAACTTGGCGTAGGCCCGGTTTTGTGGGCAGGGCCTGTGCTTCGGGCGAATGGATGCTCCAGCGTGAGGTTGCTATGGGCGCAACTCACTCACGTTTAAAATTCCGCGAGCTTTAGTGCCATTTCATTCGATTCCGCCCAAATTGCGCTGATATCTGGGCGGAAATCATGTGGCAACTCCATGTCATTGAACTTATCCTAAGTCTCCAGTCAATGGGCTGTATTATTTTACCGACCTTTTCTCCGGCTTTCTGATTCTGAACCGACAAACTTTTTGAATCTTTGACTGTCGCTGAGGTCAATCTTCCTTCTTCCTCGTCTGCAAATCCAAACAAAAAACCAGAGAGAAAAGTGGTTAATTGAAATAAAACCCATCTGTGCCAATCACCCTGCTAGATATTTCTGATTGACAGACTGTTATCAGAAGAAAAATACTGCGGATGCTGGAAATCTGAATTAGAAACAGAAAATGCTGGAAACACTCAGCAGGTCAGGCAGCGTCTGTGGAGAAAGGAACAGAGTTAATGTTTCTGGTCGAATTCAGCATTTTCTGTTTTATGCGCAACTGTTATTGGATGGTTCAAAGGGCTAGTGTAAAATAGTGTCATTTCATGAACTTTATACCGTAGTTATAATTGCTTAAAGTTCCAAGTACAATGCAGATATATTTGTGTACAAAATCAATAAAGGACGTGCATTTATATTACACCTTTCATGTCCCAAAGTGCTTCACAGCCAATGAAGTACTTTTTGAAGTGCAGTCACTGTTGTAATGTAGGAAACGCAGCACCCAAATTGCACACAGCAAGATCCCACAGTGAGGTAATGACCAGATAATCGGTTTTAGCGATGTTGGTTGAGGGGTAAATATTGGCCAGGACACCAGGGAGGACTCTCCTGCTCTTCTTCGAAATAATGGCATGGGATCTTTTACATCCACCCGAGAGGGCACCGGAGCCTCGGTTTAGCGTCTCATCTGAAAGACGGCACCTCTGATAGTGGAGCATAAGATAAGAACATAAGAAATAGGAGCAGGAGTAGGCCATTCGGCCCCTCGAGCCCGCTCCGCCATTCAATCAGATCATGGCTGATCTTCAGCCTCAACTCCACTTTCCCGCCCGATCCCCATATCCCACAAATCTATCCATCTCAGCCTTGAATATATTCAATGACTCAGCATCCACAGCCCTCTGAGATAGAGAATTCCAAAGATTCATAACCCTCTGCGTGAAGAAATTCCTCCTCCTCTCAGTCTCGAATGGGTAACCCCTTATCCTGCGGCTATTCCCCCTAAATCTAGACTCTCCAACAAGGGGAAACAAAGTCAGACTAGATTTTGTGCTCAAGATTCATGGAGTGGGACTTTGAACCCATGACCTTCTGACTCGGAGGTGAGAGGGCTCCCCCTTGAGCTAAGGCTGGCACTCCACTATCAAGACGTACAAGAGTTGTAACGTCGTGGGAACACCAAGTTCCCCTCAGAGTCACACAACATCCTGACTTGGACATATATCTTCGTTCCTTTGTTATCACTGCATCAATATCCCGGAAATCCCTGCCTAACACTGTTGAGGGAATAGCATCAACACGAGGATCGCAGAGGTTCAAGGAGAACTGCCCACCAGCAGCATCTCAGTTCAACTAGGAACCGGCAATAAATGTGGCCTTGCCAAGTTGGCCACATCCTGAGAACAAATAATAAAAAATTAATTATACATGTGACTTTTTTGTGGGGATGCCTGATGGGCAGAAACTTATTACCCTGCTTAAGAATCTCTGAAACAAACTACTGATAAATCCACGTCAGTAAGGTTTCTGATTGGCTCATATCTATCTGTAGAGATACGCTCCACTTACGTACATCAACAACAACTTGCATTTATGTCGCGCCTTTAACGTATTAAAATGTCACAAGGCGCCTCACAGGAGCGTTTTCGGACAAAATTTGACACCGAGCCGCATAGGGAGATATTTGGACAGGAGACCGAGAGCTTGGTCAAAGATGTAGGTTTTAAGGAGCGTCTTAAAGGAGGAGGGAGAGGTAGAGAGGTGGAGAGGTTTAGGGAGGGAATTTCAGAGCTTAGGGCCTGGGCAGCTGAAGGCACGGCCGCCAATGGTGGGGCGATGAAAATCGGGAATGTGCAGGTGGCTATAATTGGAGGAGCGCAGAGATTTCGGAGGGTTGTAGGGCTGGAGGAGATTACAGAGATAGGGAGAGGCCCCCAAAAAGACCCTGCCTACCTCTCCCTTAGGCTGCACAGTTGCTGATCCTTACGATGTTCTCACAGTTAAGTGGGATGTGGATGCAACATTGGGCATAATCTCAAACCACCACATTCAGGACATAGAAACTCCTCACCTGAAACTTGTTTGAACCCAACAGCGACTTGCACTGGAACTGGCTCCATCATCTGAAACAAAGAAACAAGCGAGTGAGGAATCCATTTTGTAAGTGAGGCATCCATTTTGTGTTAAGCCCCTAAGTTTAAAAAAGTTGCAGAACTTTTCTGACAGTGGCATTCTTCACAGAGGTTACAAACAGCCCGATCACACAGTGATTACATTTAGATCTGAACTTTCTCACAATTCACACATGCTTAGAGACTACCTTATCTGTAGCGTAGACATGGTGGGTACAATCTATGCGTTGCTTAACCTAAACACCAGCAGCTCCTGCTATGCCCTGGGAACAGATTCCTACAGTGACTGAGCTGCACTACTAAGAGTGGCATGGAGTCAAGGAGACCAGCAAGGTACCAGGTTCGGTCTCTGGGGGTCTGTGCTAAGTTAGCTGGTATCAGCTGGGACAGTAGTGGGGTGCACACCCTCGAGTGAGGAAAGGGGGAAGAGACTGGCCCAGGATCCCCGCAGCTGAATGTAGCCCTTGCCGGACAGCATGGGTGGACATTGGTTAGGGACAGACAGTTCAGCTGGGACATTCTCCAGGTGTGGGGGGAATGGATTGCCCTTAAATATTGTGGAATTGGACTGCTTTTTTCCTTTGTAGAAGTGTTTTATCGGCCACCTTCGGCTAGAAGTGTCGAAAGGATCTACTCTGACTGGTTTGTCTGTCTAACCCTTCCTGAACTGGTTGTATTTCTGGACTGATTTCAATATCCCACTTTTACTGTGTGCTTTTATAGATACTTCCATTCATAAGTAAACATGTTTAATTGTTTAGCTTGTTACAAAAGTGTCTGGTGCGGTTGATATTATCCATCTTATGAATTGACGTGTGGTGTAATGGAATTCCTACATGATGTATGGCAGCAGCAAATGGGTTCATTACTTGCCCGAGGCACATTTCTGCTCATAGAGAGTGAGGGTTCATTTATGCAAGCACTGGGCACGAGGAATGAGTATCTGGAATGAGCTCGAATTGTAACGATTCTCAAGATCCTCACTGCTCTCTCTCTTAATGCCTCACCATTAGAATGGTCTATTCCACTATCTATCCACTGGCATGTTCTCCTGGGCCGGCCTCCCATCACCCTCCATAAACTTGAGCTCATCCAAAAACCCTGCTGCCCGTATCCTAACTCACACCAAGTCCCGTTCACCCATCACCCCCTGTGCTCGCTGACCTACATTGGCTCCCGGTCCGGCGTTGCCTTGAATTTAAAATTCTCATTCTTGTTTTCAAATCCCTCCATGGGGCCTCGCCCCCTCCCTATCTCTGTAACCTCCTCCAGCCCTACAACCCTCCGAGATCTCTGCTCTCCTCCAATTCTGGCCTCTTGCACATCCCCGATTTTAATCGCTCCACCATTGGGGGCCGTGCCTTCAGCTGCCTGGGCCCTAAGCTCTGGAATTCCCTCCCTAAACCTCTCCAACTTGTAAGAATTAACCCAATTACAGATATAATTTAGTATAATTATAATCAATAGTAGAAGTAGAATGAAATGTGCTATGAATCTATGCATCTATAAATGTAAACTGTACTGTGTATTAATATAGTATGAACCATGTGTGTTTAATAAGAAAGTGCTGGTGGGCTGAGAAGGATGCATGATGGTTATTATAGTCAAGTTTGCAGTTAAAACTAACAGAATGCTGACAACATTAAAGTGGGAATTAAACAGACCTTGGGGAAATCACAGGCGCCAAGGGAGGATGTGCTGTGATGGCATAGTGTCTAAAAGACATGTAGATAGAGGGACTGAAGGTGAAATAAATCAAGGAGTCACCCAGGCTCAGGCCTCTCGATCTCGAGCCCCCGACAGCTAGTGAATAGAAGTCTGTTTATACAAACGGTCCTGTGAAGGCTGGCAATACAAACTCTAAGATAAGGTACCGTTAAGTCTGTAACAACAAGGCACGGATGGTACCAGGAGTTTGCTTGGAATGTAACTTGTAAAGGGTGAGAGACATGATTAATGGTGAGGCTGA